>NW_018020670.1:0-31943 GCF_002006095.1 Pseudomyrmex gracilis | reverse complement strand
CTGTAGTATGTATATAATACATATAATACAATATGAAGTATAATATTATAAATATATAATAAATTATATGTATAATATGTATTATTTAATGTTATATATAATATAAATTACAGTCACGTTATTTTCACGTGTTGTTTTTCTACTCTTTCCTGTCACGTTACCTTAGTTACGTTTTTAATTTTCTCTACATATACGACGAACTGTCTCAAACTCGCTTTTCATTATTTACTCTCTCGATCTTACCGATTCGATTCGCATCGATAGACCAACCAATCAATCGGCAACGCGGAAAAGAGGCAACAATAGATGCGATACATTCGGCTCCAAAACGCGCACTTCTTGGTTCAAATGACTTTTTTTATATAGGATCTGTGGTATACTCACAAACTTGAGAAAAGTCATTTTTTAAATTATTTTTTTGTACGTGTATTTTATCTTTATGTCTCTCTATTAGATATTTTAAAGTAAAAATTGTAATTAAAGAAATTATTATACTATACAAAATGAAATAAATTAGGTAATACAACCAGGAAGAAAGAGATGATTTTTTTCTACAAATTAAAACTAAATTTTTTTCTCGAACACACTGAGGTTTGTCCAAAAATATTTTATTCCGTAGAATTACCTATTTTATTTATCGCTCGGGATATTTCTCAAAAGTTTAGGTTTGATAATATTTTGTGCCTAATATTATATGTATGAAAATATATGTGTTAGCATTTAGATACATAATTAAAGAAAACTCCAGCTAATCTACCAATAAAACATATTAAACACCCTGACTATCAGATGAGTGCAATTATATTGTTAAACGTCGGTCGTAGAATGATTAATGATCCTCGTGCAAAAAGTGCTAAAACAAACGTAATAAAGTCATGTGATTCACGAACACACACACACACACACTCACTCATTGACTATTTTACGCATATGCTCGTCTATTTGCACACCGTCGCCTACTTTCTCTCTCGGAACCTCGCATCACAACGATTCCCCTTTTGTCTCGCAAGTAAATAGGATCGAATTTCTCCGTGTTGAGCGGTTTATGATTGATTATCTGAATACATGATATCGTAATGGAACTAGAAACGATTAAAGGACACGGACACACGGTCCGTACGTGGAGTGATGCATCGATGTGCATTTTAAGTGTGAAAAATATGCGAAAGACATATATCCGCGACTGACGAGATTTGATCTATGCTGTTGTCAAAATCTGTTATTTTAATTATTAAAATAAATGTTACAAAAAAAAATAGTACAACGATTTGTCACTAATTTGTTTCTAGTTTAAAAGTTTTTGATTTAAAATCTTTGTGTCGAAGTGTTTATGTTTTTCTTTTACGCGCATAAAATATTCTTTTTTTTTTAATGTAAAATTATAGTATAGAACAATAATAAGTTGATAAACGTTGAGACGTTCACTTTCCGCTATCAGAGTAAAACCTATGACAGGTGCCATTCAGGTGCATGCCTAACGCACGAGAGCGCCACACAACTTGCTTGGCAAGGAGGAGATACGCGATACACGTAGCCTTATTAAAATTAACAGTGACATTTTTATCAGCTTGTTCCCATGGTCCTTTATGGCACCAGTAGCGTCATGAGCGCGATTACACCGATGTAAATCGTCTATGTGGGCAGCACTTGACTGCCAGATGACCCGTCGTGTTCGCGCGATAACCTAAAAGACGGCGCCCGTGGCTTCGCTCAAGCCTGTCAGAGAGAGAACTTACCTATTTATAAATGCCATTTCGCCGTATTTCTGTATCGGACCGCGAACTTTCATAAGGCATCTGGCTTTTCAATGAAAAATGATCGATATTCGTCGAAAAACACACATCGAAAGCAATCGAATGAAAAAACGCGATACCATTAGAAAAACAATTATATTCTACTATCTAATTTTCACAATATATGTTTGACTTTTGAAAATAAATCTTGTAAAGTTTTTTGTTACATAAGTACCGTTTTTAATAATTTCATATTTTATTAAACAAAACGCACCGTAAAAACATTTTTACGTAATATATATATATAAAAGGTAAACGGTTTTAAGTTTACAATAAATGCAAAGTAAATTATTAAAGATATACAAGAGAACAATTTAATTGCTAAATAATATATTATTTATGAGTATACATAAAGTCCAAGTCGTAAAAAAAGAAGTAATTATACGATAATTAAATTATCAAGTATAAATTAATCGTTTGTAAATTTCAACTCATTTAAAGCGGCGGTTTTTCTTTTTATTTATAAATAGAGAGAGAAAAACACAACACGCATGTATTATTTACGTGTACGTTTAATAAAAACTTGAACATTTCTTTCTCGCAAATGTAACGTATACATGTGATGTAACATACACTTCTGTCTTATTCAGCAAAATTGTCATCATTTCTGAACGAAGTAATTTATTGCACAACTAATGTCTCTGCGCTCTTGAAAAAGTTTCTTCTCAAAAAAAATCTTCTCAAAGCGCATCCGCGGAAAAGTGCTCGATGTTTCCGCAAAAGCCACTTGAAGCAATTTCCGCCCTCTTGTACTATAGCGCGTTACTATATATTTCGAAAGGAAAATCTTAAGTTAACTAAAAAACAAACAGCTGCCAATATCTCGCAAGGTTATTTTCTAACTAAGATATAACGTATAATTAATTTCAACATTAATAGCTTAGCGTCTTCTAGCAATTAATTGAAGAATATGAAAAAAATATATCTTTGATTCGATTCCTTTGGTATTTCTTTCGTCAATGTGTTTGTTATAGCTTGCCGAGATTCGGAGAACAACGCTGATTATATTGATTTTTTCATTTTTTAAACAAAATTACTCCATTTCGCTTCTGTGTCACTCGTGTAATAACACGTGGAAAACGCATAGTTTAGTACAATGAAAAAAAAACACTTTATAGACACTTTAAACTTGTTAATTCTAAGTTATTTTAATTAAGTGACAATACAGAGAACAATATTTATAATTATACAGCAATCTCTTATTTTTTTCTCGTCTCCCTCTCTCTCTCTCTCTTTTATACTATACACTGTTTAGAATTGTTTTTACAAATCTACCACAATCGTTGTAAATTCTGATCCATAGGCACCTGCTCCATATAATTTACATACTGTATCGGATAATTGGGCGGATTAAGGTAATTGGAAAATGTGTACTCATTAGAGACATCCATGGGCATTCGTCTGTCAGTCATAAGCTCTTTGCTGTCGGATTGAACGGTTTTTAAATCCGGATACGAGGCGGTTTCGTTGCCGGTCGCTACTTTGAATTCCGTTTTAATTATTCGACCGCAATCGAGCATGCTCTGCGAAGATGTGTCCGTCGCGAAATTGTTTCTGTAATCGGAATTCAGAATGTGCTGCCTGTCCATCATTTCGTTCAGGCTCGATCTCGCGGGCATTTCCGCGGTAACTTCCGACTTGTACTCCGGACTGATGCTTGAGTCGACTTTTATCTCGTTCGAATTCGATGATCGAAAGTGATCGGGACTGAGGCGAATATCGTTTCTGAAATCCGTCTGCATCGAAGCGCTCAAATCCGTTCGAATGTTCCAATAAGGACCGTTGTATGTTGATTCCTGCACGTTGGGCTTGCCGTCCTTGATGAGAATCGGCACGGTGATCTTCTTCAACGATTGATTTTTCATGTTCTGCGCTTGTAACTTCTCCGCGTCTTCGATTCGGGCGCGTTTGTTCTTATATCTACGATTCTGAAACCAGATCTTCACCTGAGTGCTGGTTAGTTTAAGCGATTGGGCCAGCACCTCTCTCTCAGGTGCGCTCAGATATCTCTGCTGCTTGAATCGTTGCTCCAGCTCGTACACTTGCGTCTGCGGAGCCAGCAATTATTTTGTCATTTCAGCTCGGCGATTTTTAATAGTTAGTTTATTTGTAAAATTATTTGCACATATGCGAACATTTGTTATAGATATTATACACTTAATTTTAAAATTGTCAGAATTAATTTTTCTTCACTTCCTTTAAATTTACGTACTAACAAAAATGTCACAAAGTTCAATCCGAGTAAAAATATCTTAATAACCAATAATCGAGAAAAACCTACTTGCGAAAATAACACTCGTGGCTTCCGTTTCGTTCTTTTACCAGATTGACTTTTGCGCAGTTCCGTTTTGCTGGATGTAACAATGTTACCTAAAAATAGTTTATATCTGCATATATATATATATATAATAAAATAAAGCGGACACATACACACAACTAGTGTATCAAGATCTAAAATGTTTTTACATAAATAATTAAGAAGTGAAAAAACAAAATATTATTCCGGTAACAATATCTAAATAAATAAATTTATTTATTTATTTAAATAATAAATTGCTTATATGATTATTCAGTTGTCAATTAATTAAGAGAGTGACTCAATTGTTCTTTTCTCTTTTAAATAAAAATTTTGTCTACGTATAAGAATTATGTAAACATTTGCTCTAGTTATTTTCTTTATTATTCACTTTTTTATTTTATAACAAAATTGTATATTATTTGTATTATTTACCATCCTCAGTGATAGAGGTTTCTTGATAAGGCGGTATCACTTGACTCAATTGATGAACGTGATTGAGATCGGAATAATGCTGATAACTGGACATCGGCGGTTCCTTAAATTTATCCATTTCCCAATTGGTTTCAGGTACAATGTTATACGAATAATAATCCTGATGCATGTGTTGTTGTTGTTGTTGAGCTTGATTCTGATGATGAGCGTAACAATCCATGACGCCAAGCTGCTGATCCTCGCTAAGAATGTCACGAACGCTGAACGGAGTTGACACCGACGAGGACAACATTCTTAAAGCATTTTTTCGAGTTTTTTTTTCGAAATCGAATTACTCGGATCGAATTTTCTTTCTGGTAAATCTTCAACACTATCACACTACTTCTCGTCTCAGAAGAGTCTCATCTTGCTTGGTTTTTCAATCAAACTCGATAATTTTGATCGAGTCTGCGTTCATTGAGATAATTTTAATTTTCGATTGTTCGATTTAAATCTTGAAGAAAAATGTGTTTTCACCCACATAAGCGCGCAATAATTATTTAATTATTATTTAACATCCGTCTGTAATATCCGTCTCTGTAAAATTCTGTCTTACAACGTTCTTAATTTACCACATTATTACGAAAGTTCACTGATTGAGTCTGTTTCACGTGCAACAATTGCGACAGTTCTCGCACCGATCTCTCGAACTGTCAAACTCGATTATGAGATCGAGTAAAGTGGCATCCAAGTGCGTGCACGCGTGAACGTTTTGACAGGTTTTTTTTTTCCCACGAGTTTTTAATCACCAAACTTCAGCGTCAACACAACGACGAAAAGAAGAAAACACATCACTCCAATGACAATTTAACAGAATAATATTTGGAGATCTGGAGAATCCGCGAATTATACAACAAACAGTCGTTTATCGATGCACCGGTAACTCCGTTCCGGTATCGGGGGATGGTCACCGCGTTGAGTGGTCGGTCGGGTCGGAGGGCAGACGTATAATGTGACTTGGTCTTGCAAGGGAGTCAAGTGTTGGTCCCGCCGTCGCACAAGAACGTCATGGCGATACGCCAATGTGAGGGTGTGCGTCGGTGTACGACTGACGATTTTTACTACCACTATTACTATATTATACGTACGCATATATGCATTTTAACGATAATTTTCTACAACAAAGTTTTCACGAAAGAAGTGAGTCGAACATATTCTATATAATTTAAAAATAATTACAATATATATACAATTTGAGAAAATTAATATACACATAAATAAAGTTGTATAAATAATTCTGTTTCTTTCTGAATGTGACTTGTGTGTGTGTATAAAACATGTTTTATATTCATAAATATAAGTTAATATGTAAGAGTTAGCTTATTTTTTTCATACTTTTTGTTTTTACGTATTTTGCGGAGATAATGAACAAGAGTCACAAAATATTCGAAGATAATTGATTGCAATCCAGCTGAAATTTTTAATCGGCAGTTCGTGACTTTACAGTTTTTTATCGGTAAGAAATTGCACACACACACACACACAGACGCGCGATTCAATCGAGAGAGAATCGATCACGAGAGACGTACCTATATATAATAATTATTGATATCGGGAGTGTTCGGAAATAATTGAGATATTGTAACGGCGCGAAATATATCCTTCTGCGTCGCGGACAGCCATAACGCGCTGGCAACCGTAAGGCGGAGGAGAATACGAAAGACCCGCCTATACGAGAAGAATCTGACCAATCGAGACATGAAGCGAGTCCGCGCGTTTCTAAAAGCAACGATTAAACCATCATTTACGCAATACGTTTCCATACTGATCTTTCGCTTAATCACTACCCACGGCCGTTCCGGAGGTAATGTGACTCCCTGGTGTAATCGGTTTACATTTTTTTTTCGGCTACCGTGCCACGCTTCTTAGATTGCGATAAAAATGCTTTAAAAATAAAAAAGAAAAAATATAAGAACACACATAAGGTGCTCTGCACAAGAGAACAATTTAAAACAAAAAATTTGTAGATTATTCGTTAAAACAATGCAATAGATATTTTATGCAGACGCTTGACTGTCAGCATCGGAAATAAATTGGTATGATTTATAATACACTTGTGCTAGAGAACGGAACAAAAAAAGAAAAAAAAACAGAAAAACGCAGTCCGCCGCCGCGTACTGTCTAGACATCCAGATACACGCAATTGTCTGGAAGAACACGCTCGTGAGGAAGCGACAAATCGTCGCTCGAATGCAGAAACGTCAAAAGCCGACCTTTTTTTTTTTTTTTTAACCATAATAGTAAGCGTATCTTCCTATTTGCGGCTCCGCAAGCTGCGAGTTTTGTGACGTGTTAAGCGGCGTTAATTTCAATCTTTGTTTCCGACATAAAAATGTTTTCAGTTTTAAAGAGGTAACGTGTGGAAACACAAGCTTCACTTCAAACCAATCTATGTATGTTTATTTTGGTTGAAGTTTTATGATTTTGTACATTCTTGTGTCGTTTTCTTCCCAGCCGGAGCAACGCCAACTAGCGAGGCAAAACCGATCTCCGTTATTAATTATTTGTGTCAGTGTTTGTTAATTTAATTGATGTACAGGTCTGATTATATTTTAATCCAAATATATTAATTTTATTCACGAAGAAAGTAATGTAAATACATCAAGATCCGGTATATTGGCTCGCATCGACTTTTTACTTATTTGTTCTAATTACTTTCCTATTTATACTGAAGATAATTCAATTCTTTGTAACAGTATTAAAAAAATAAAATAAATTTACAAAGCTTTCGAATTTAGCGTTTTTCAGACAACCATGACCTTATCTATTGTGTAATCACGTCAGCGTGATATTTAACGAAGTGCGATGATCACGTCAATAGAAAGGTGACGGAGAAGAAAAGCAGATTTTTGTAAAAATGCAGGCGACTTCGCACAATGGGCGGTACACGACCCCCCACGAGCGTGGTAAAATACACGCCACCGTGCGAGATTTTTCTATAAACTGTAACACAGATAGGACATCCGAGGCCGTATGCGTCTGTTTAGACGCAAGGCGACAGCACAAAGGGCCCATTTATACAGCAACCACGGACGGGACCGTGTCTTGCAATTGGACACCGCGCATTATAAGATCCGTTTCCATCTCCGAGATCTCTTGGCGTACGACGCAATTTCAAGTGCAAGCAATTTTGCAATTTAAAGCGCATCTACACATTTCGGAATATATTTGAATTGATTTTAAGCGCAACTGTTTATGATGTTGGCAAATCAATTAATTCCCTCTCTTTCTCTTTCGAAGGTACTTTATAACTCGGTAATGAAACTCGGATGGATTCTGACAAACATATTGGAATATAATTTTTGAATATATTAAAATTTAATTCTTCTCATTACAAATAGATATAAAATTTATGTACGTTGTGTATATAATTGTGTATATAATTGCCAAACAATTATCTCGAAGATACCGTAGATTTTTTTTAAGAACACTTACTGTGCTCATCTTTCGAGAAGTCTCTTTAATTGTGGCTAAATTAATAAAAACAAAAACAAATAAAAGAGTGAAAAACTTGATTTGCTCACACGAGATTACCTCCGCAGGATTCTCAGACGCCGCCGGCGCTTCTTTCCCACAATTAAGAAGGCGCCTGCCTCGGCTATCTTTTGGCGCCTACCACGCATAAAGCCCAGCGTGTGTCCACGCACGCGCCGCTTGTGCGTGTATATAATTACACGCATGACTAACAGAGTGCAGTAATAAGATCGCGTCAGTTTAACAAAAAGACTTTTGTGAGAATCCAAAATCGTTTAGCAGTTTTCACATGCGTGTAATTATATCTTTTTGTAAACTTTTAGCTTACAATTAAATTTATTGTAACAAAATCGTTTGCGTGCCAGAAATGATTCTCGACTATGTTTCTGAATGGGTCTTCAATTGTGAACGAAAATTGTGGTTTAAATGCCAACAGAGTTTTTTTTAAATAAAAAAGTTATTTATAAATAATCTCTCTCTCTTTCTCTCTCTAACAACACACGCTCATACTAAATAGATACGATGTGTTCTATACCGAGTTCGAGTTTCGAGGGGGCGATTTTTCGAATTCCAGCCACGGGTGTCAAGGGTTTTCGGGCGCCTCTAGAAGCGCGTCTGGATTATGTTAGTTTCGACTCGTCGAAGTCCAAAAGGACCGTGAGGATCTTCCCCTGCCGTTGCCCGGGGAGAAAAATGCATTGTTTTATTTGTGCTTTAACTCTGTTATCCGAGCAGTCCTGATACTGACAAGCAAAATCATCTTGTCGAAATTATGACACGCTCCTCCTCTGTTCCGTGTCACGATAACCGGACAACTGACTCTCAATATCCGAATTACATTCGGTCTCAATTTAGATTTTCGTTAATTAAAAGAACGATAATTTTTACGGAATTCCACAATAGTTTCAGGAATCTTTTCCTCAAAGTTTCTGACGTCTGAAAATATTATAAGCATTGCGTGTGCGATATGATATGCAAAAAGTTTTATAAATGACAATCAAGTCTTCAAAAGTGCGAAAAAGTAATATAAAATGTAATAAAATTTATATATAATATTTTCTCAACATTTTATATTAGTTTCTTAACATAACAGCGGTTTTATCCTATTTTATACAGTTTTTTTTTTAAATAATTATTTTACTAGTAAACATACGTTGTATACAGTAGATATAATTTTTTAGATTTGTTTATTACATTTTTGTCCATTGTTATTTTGTCAATCATACACAAAGATGTATTTATAGAGGTGCAATACAGTTTTATTTGAATTAATCGAAATGCTCTCTGGTGAATAAGAGGAAATATCTTGGGAAAAGATTTGATAGATCTTGTAAAGGTAAGTTAATTTCCTTTTCTTGTATTAACAAACAATGTAAACACATAATACCTACATTCTCTGTAGCTGCTACACATGTCTTGTCTGCCAGACTTTCTGTATTACCAGCGTTGGATATTTGAAAGTTTTCGCGCATATATTTTTAAATATACTTTTTTAAAAATGCATGTTCAAAAAATATTGCATACGTATATATTTATAACTTTTTGTGAAAAAGAAATAGTCACATTTTTTTTCGGTGAATAAAGTAGTAACCGTTTCTGAAGAGAGATGGCACATCATTCGATGTTTTACGCATCCCTTGGGATTTGTGTGTGCGTGTGTGTGTGTGTGTATTTTGATTTTAAATATTTCTGTGTGATGACTTAGACAAAAATCACAAATAACGCGCCATAAACTTTAATTCAAACTGAAAATGCCGCCACGAGCCTCACAGTGAAATCTAAACACCTCACATTTCTCAGCTAAAGCTTCAAAATGACTTTTTGCTATCACACTGTTCAAAAGAAAAAGATAGGTTCACGGAAAATAGATAGGTTTGAGACACAACTACATAAATTTTAATCTAATATTATCTCTTTTTCTTATTTCTATCGCGTCGTTTGATTTTTTTTGACGAAGATCTCCGTCCGTGCATTTTTTTTCGTGATTTATGACTCTCGGAAATGTGGCTCCGACTTCTTTTACCGCTACGTCAGGATCGGAACGAAACAGACGCCGAACTAATTTTAGAATTATTTTCTTAATATTACAATCATATTGAAATCGTCGCGTTGGATTAAATATCTGAGGTGCGACCAATTGAGACATTAAGAGACGCGACGGCTATACGTCTCACATTTTATTTTTGTGAAATACTGATATTTTTTGCATAATGTTTATTAAGAACAATTTTCTACAAAAATAGCTATTTTTTTTTTTACGAGAAAAAAGAAACGTGCATATAAAACTTGAATTGGATATATATATATATTGATTTGGTTTGAACATTTTATGCAATGCGTTTTACTGGAGCGCGTGCGCGTGGCCCGACCACACTGCTGACGGAAACCGCTTTCTGTCAGTCGGAGCATAGGTCGGTCGTTTCTCTTTTCGATAATGTCCGCTTATTGAATTTCTCGAAATCCGAGAATTCCTTATTTATGGGACGTACCCTTCCGACGAGATCCGATTTTGTTCGCCCATATCGCGCGCGCAGCGTTGTTTTAGATTAGCTACGCGGGCGGGAATATATTTCATCAGTTTGACACTTTACTAATCGGCATTGCGGGAACTTTACGTCAGATTTGTATTGAAAGTTAAATCATAGAAAAAAAAAAGAAAAAGAAATTACACATAATTAATCGTTGCGTTGGGAGGTGTCTTCATCTGTCTCTCTCTCTCTCTCTCTCTGTGTACGTGTGTGTCTTTGTAAATGTCACCGCAGATGTGATCCGAAATTCTCTGAGACATTCACCAATTACATCTCAATCGTAAAATACGACATTGAGACACGTTTCTCGCGCGAGAATAACTTTCGTGCAACATCGATTAAGAGACAAAGCCCGATGAAATCTTCAAGAGATATGTGTTTCTCCACGAGAAAACAGATCATCAAACATATCTTGTAAGCTAAATTCCTGACGTGAAAGACGTGAGCGCTCCTCTTGGCATCGTCATTATCTCGATATCTCAGCTGGTAGCATCCGTAGATGGTTTCTTTTTTTTTTTTTTTTTTTTTTTCGTTTTTTTTACTTTGGACAGCATGCGCGGAGTGCACCAGGGGGTAATGCCCAGGGTGGTCCAATTTGTCTGCCGGTTCGATATTGTTACGAGCTCATCTTTAATAATATAGCCTCGAGCGCTATCGCCGTTTAAGCGTTTCAAAGCGAGCGACCGTCGTTTCACGCGTGCTCGATCAACGTTTTCCGGAACTTTGCGAACGATTTTTTTTTTTTTTTTATATTCCAACACGGAACATTAGGAACGGCGATTTTATATTATTGCGTTGTTATGTATTTTTAAGAATACGCGGTGTAATAAAACAAATATGAGAAATGTACAAAATTAAATTTTTATTATAAGAGGTTTGAATTTATTTGAAACAAAAAAAAAAAAAAAATTCTAGAAGCAAATTGAAAAGCGCGGAGACGCAAATACGATTATCGGTCGAGAAGAAGAAAGAGAGAGAAGCAGAAGAGAGCAGATCCGAGAGCGTATTTGTGCCTCGTTTGTAACCGCGATAGTGGCTTATCTAAATAGTTTAGACATGAATTACACAAGCGCGAGTATATAACATTTATGTTTCATCACGGAGTCCGGCGGGATCGTATCTGCCAGCCGGTTCTTCGTCTGCTAACTGTCTTATTTTTTTTTTTTTCCATCGCTTTCATTCCTGATCTTCCTTTTCGTTCTATTCTGCTTGTCGCTGCATTTTCTTCTACCTTTTTTTTTTCCTTCACTGAACGTTACAAATTGCTTATCGTCTGTGAGTTGGCAGCTAGTTGGCCCATCTTATCGTCTGGCTGACCTCAAACATAGTTTTTGAATCGTCGATTTTACTTGGTAATGATTAGAAGTCTCTCTGTGGTCGTCTTGCGATTGTATTTTTTTCAATTTTGTTTCCTCAAATTATTTATATAAACACATATTTCGTATCTCTCCGCGAAGATAAATTTTTCAACTTCTCTTTTTTTTCATCCAAACTTCTATACAACTTCTTTCTCTAATATCTTCGATCTTACTTGGAGGATACAAAATTAAGCGCGCGACGTCGCCGTCGTCATGATTGAACGAGTGTCACGTAAAAATAGAGAAAGCGATAAAAGACACGAAAAGAAAGGCGAAGAAAAGAAGCGGGATGAGCAGAAAAACTGCGGCGGCTTATAATGGACCTTAGACCGAGCTTTAACTTCTGCGTTCCCGGACCCGCGAGTAGTTGGAACGTGAAAACATCTCCATTCCAGTGGGCAGAGTAAGACTGCGGTAGAATTCATAAGAGAATAATGTTCGCTGTTCGAAAATTAATTTAATTTGTACAGAAGAAATGGGAAGAGAGAGAACAAACACATACAAAGAGAAAGAGAGAGAGAGAGAGAAAAGGAACAAGGAGAAGAAGAGGAACGAGATACAGACGGGACGGTGAAGAAAGACGAAGATGAACAAGGACAAAGGGTCTGACATAAGACTCAGGTTAGAATACTCTTTGGCCCGTTGAGAGAGAAAGAGAGAGAGAGAGAGAGGAGGGGGAGGATGGTCCCCTGCTGGGTAAAATATAGCGGGCCAGTTCCTTCGAAAGACGCGGGGTCTGTCTCCACCGTCGATTCCTTAGCGGGGCATTGAAACTTTACCTCCCATAATTGATACGAATGTCTTTTCGGCTCGTGCTCGAACATCGCACGGCTATTTAGTCGCCGAGTGGAGTCTTCGGGCCCGTTTCAAGAGCCCCGCTGGCCGATCTCTGCGTCAATTATCAACGCGTATCCTCGGCGCCGCGCCGTTGCCGCGAAACAGCGTGGCGCGCGTCGCGCTATCGATAACTCAACGAAATACCGGATTCTTGTCTCGCGTTTGGAAACTCCGATGCTCTTCGTTTTTGTATTATTGTCCAAAACAAACACAACTTATATACACAAACTTCGTCGCGAATAAAAAAATTTATTCAAATCTTGATTATTTCTCGATCTCGAAGTAGAAATAGAAAACTGCTCAAATTGTACAGTCGAGATTAATGATGTCTTTTCTTAATCTCTTCGCGAGACTCATTAACCACGTAAATACTCGTTCACCTTGCAGATGCTGATCAGTGGGTACTACTACTAATTACCCAAGGTAGCTCGTTTTCTTACCGCATGTTGTTGTTAATGGAAAGTCACAGGATCGGCGATTTCGATCCGTAATCTATAGGTGCGCGCGATCGTCTAAGTTTTTGTAATTATTTTTCACAAATCTGTGTGGTGAAAAATTGTTTCTCCAGCCGTGTAACAAAATAAAAATTCATTTCTATTGAATCATCTATTTGGATCAGTCGCGATTGTACGTTATTATATTATAGTTCGATATATTTTGGTTCGGTATAAAATATGCCACGCCGCGTTTCTTGGAAGAAACGAAGAAAGAACAATATAAGCGCGCGAGGGTGGGTGTTCGACGGGAGAGAAACGCGTTGAATTTAAAATCGTCTGGGGGGTGGTAAAGGGCGACGCATATAACTACCACCGAAGCGCGCATCGGAGAGATTACGATCTAAATATCTCCAGAAACAAATGCCGAATGCGACTCTCGGGCCGCGGTCTTGCCGGTGTCTTTGTCGGCTCCCCGAGCGAGTCCTGTTGTAGGTACCAACACCTGCACGACCGTATGCGTCGCCTGTCATAGAGACCGCAAGTTATTGATTGCTCGCCGCGAGAAAGCGACGCAAAACCACGGCTTATACTCCTCCGCAACACATGACTCTCTTTCCTTCTTTGCTTTTATATTCCCTAACCCTTTCTTCGCGAGATAAATATTCGAGACGCAGAAAAATGTTTTTCCCTTTCGTTTATTTTATATGTACATTTTTATATTTTATTCACACGCACACACATCTTGTGTGTGTTATTGACGATAATATCAAGATGTAATTGAATTTAATAATATACAGGGTGTCTGACAACAAACGACAAAGCCGAAGCGTAGAAGATAGATTGGGTTCAATCTAAACAGAGAAAAGTTATTTACCATTTTGCAAAATTCGCAATGGTTATTGAGATATTAATTAATAAATGCGAGCCAACGATCGCGTTGGAAGCGATGGTACGGATTCTATAGGCGTGTGTGTGATTTTCAGTTGTATCGCTGTGAAAATCAGCTGATCAACAGAAGTCGTGTCACACGTCGCTTGTTCGTTTGCTCCGCGCCTCTCGTTGCTGCAGGACATTGCATGAGGTAACCCACTTTTCTCTTTACGGTTGATAATCGCGCACGCCTATAAAGTCTGGATTGCTTGCCAACACGCTCATTGACTCGCGTTTATTAATTCATATCTCAATAACTATTGCGACTTTTGCAAAATGGTGTGTAATTTTTTTTTGTTTAGATTGACTCAATATATACCTTCAGCTTTATCAGACACCTTGTCTGATCGTTTTCTATCCCATATCTCTTCTCTATCTTATCTTTATTATCTTCGAGACGCCGCACAGTGTTACACTAATCGCTTTTGAAGTCGCCACGTTAGTCGAGAAAAATTGAAGTTAAACGTGGCGCGCGAACATAAACGCCTTTTGTGGCACTCAAGTGGTTCTTTTTTGAGCGCTTTGAGCAGCTTTTTCGATTAAGAAGTCGCCGAGTCAATAGATGCGAGACGCAGGTGAGTTTCTTCGACGACGGGATTCGTCGAAGCGCGATGATACAACTTTGCTCTACCTGCGCCCGAGATCGCTTTGTCGATCTCAGAACGGTCGAAAAGCGCTTAAAACGGTGCCTGAGAAAAATCCTTATATCGCGGGAGACGTTCGAGACGTGAGAGCTTAATAAAATTACACACAGGACATTTCTCCACGTGGGAGTCGGCCGGGAAATTTTCCGGACGACCGCTCGCGACGGATCAGTTCGCTCCCTTTGCCACGGGATCATCAAACGCAGGTAAGATGAAGAAGGAAAGAGACTGTCTCTACAATGGGTCGCCCGTTCCGAGAAAAATCGTTTTTTAACTTGACCCTGACCCCATCTCCCACCATCGTGAAAGCAACAATGCGCGCATTTCGAAGCGGTGTAATTTTGTGTTTTTCTGTCTCGCACTGGGGGGTGTGGCGGGAAAATTAAATTTTCCTCAGAGAGAGATTTCAGCGTGTTCGTAAATCGTCGCGAGGTTGTTTGTCATCGTTAAAATAATTCTCTTTGTTTGCCGACGAACGGTCGTGCCGACGAGAGAAACAGCGAGTGCGATACACGAAATACGATCTCGAGCACACGTTGGAAAAACGTGATTCTATGATGGTTTATAGCACACACGTCTCAGATATTCATCTCTTCAAAAAATTCATTCACGATGGAATTTATGGGGAGCACAATTTTATGATTCCCCCAAAACGGGGGAAGGTCACGGGTGAAAAATGTCAAAATTTTGTTTTATACGTTCACATTTTTATTGGGCGTAAGAAATTGTTAACGGAGTCGCAGTTGCGGAACTAATTTCAGATTTCGTTTCTTTTAAAGGCGGCTTTTTTTTTATCTTTCAAAATATGTCGCGCGCGCGCGCTCTCACAATTTTATATACACCTGAAAGGAATTATTCTTTGTCCAAATAAGTCGAAAATGCAAAATAAAATTGGGCGTGGCTTAATTTTTGAGAGGATTAAGTTTGAATCAATTTTTTTTAAACGAAGAAAAGTGATTTTTTTTTTTTTAATTTAATAATAATCTCTACCGGTTAAAGCACTTGTTGTTGTGACGCGCAATCGCTCAAATAACGCGTCGATTTGCGAGATCATCTCAGCTTAATGCCAATTAGTATGACATGTATGTGCTCATTATCGCGTCGCAGCCACCTGCCAAATTTGCCGTGTTCCGTAGCGACGTATAGTGCGTCGTACCGCGATATATGTATATGTATATCGACGATATGTATATGTGTACGAGGGAGGGCACGAACTTATTATTGCCTCTACCGTCCTTTGCAAAGGCTCTCCCTCGTCTCAATCTCTCCGGACAGCTAGATAACCGATCTCCATTGTCATTTGTTTGTCTAACTTAGCGGATTAGAGCCAGTCATCTGCGTCAAAGGCGGCCGCTCGACCGATCCGGTCGAGATATCGAAGATGAGAGCGCGATTTGTTCGTGCCCGGGCCACCCTTGAGCCGATCGTCCGCGCGACGGCGTGTATATATATATATATATATACATATATACGGACGCAAACAGGGATCTCTACGTAGGAGTAATTAATCCCTCCGAGCAAACATATTAGACGAGTTCACAATGCTAGTTTGCAGTCGCGAACGATAAAAGGTTTTTCCGAAATAATATTTTTCGGTAGTTCTCGTATCGACGAGGAAAGACATTCGTGTGACATAAAATTACGCCGGATCCAATCACGCGGTTGAGTTAAGTGAAAACGAGAAACAGAAGAAAGAGTAACGCTATTCGAGAGAAAGAAAGAGAAAAAGAACGAACTCAAAATTAATTACTAGTACATATTTTAAATCAGATAAAAACCAAGTCACAGCCATCTTGCGCACAAAACGACATTGATTACAAACAAAATTTGGTTGAGATTCTCAAAAAACAATATAACGCGTGAATTTTTTGTGACTTTGAATTTCTGCAATCAACTAAAGCTATTGTATATATCCGACGCAAAATGTTTACCACAATGTTGCCGTTGGAAGAGAACTCGTTGGAAATCACACGGCAAATTCGACAAACCGACGTGAGGCGTGGCCTGTTTCTAATCATAGAATCCCGCGAAGACGTGCGTTAATCCGCGAAAGGTACTAAAAACTTTATGCACGCACCCTCGAGGTGCGGTCGACGGCGATGACAGCATCTGGTTTTCCGCTATTTCGCCGACGGTCGACTCGCAATTGAGAATTTTTATTTTTATTTTCTCAAATTTGACTAACTCTTACACAGTTGTAGATTTTCATACAACATATCCCATGTAATAAAATGTAATATAATAAAATATGAAATTCTTACATAATATAAAATTTGAAAATAATTTTTGAAGAAACTTGAGAATTTCTCTGGTTTTAAATTGATCGAAAACGTTCATCAAAGCATAAACGTATATATTTCTACGATAGAAGGAGCTGCAGCTTTCTCGTTACCGATCGCACTTTTTCTGTGAATTCGAATGCGACGTGCAGCCACGGATCGAGCCGAGGTCTCTCGAAAGAGGAAAGGGAAGACAGAAGGTTCGTGAGAGCGCGTACGTAGAACTGATCGTAAATACGATGCTCCGAGAGCATCATGGCTGTTACAACCCGACCACGATGTCTCAATCCAAGTTCTCCTTCTCGGAACATCTGCGAACTCCGCACGAAGAGTCTTGCTGCCTCTCGCGCTCGCAGAGAAGTAAGTAATGACGCTTTTGTCATTGCTCTCACCCGATTAACTTTGTGAATTCTAAAATTGTTGCTTTTACAAAGACGTTGCCTCATTTCTAGTTCGATCGTTTTTGGATTTTTGAATGTGTTGCAAAAAAAACGTCAATTTTTTTAAGACATGCGCGCGTAAAATAATACACGCGTCTGTCTGTTCGTCACGTTTTTAAAGACACGTGACTAAAGTAAAGTCACGTGACTGCAAATCACGTGGTGTTTTTCATCTCCTGTCACATGACTTTACTTTAGTCACGTTTTTAAAGACACGTGACTAAAGTACAGTCACGTGACTATAGTCACGTGGTGTTCTTCCACACTTTCCTTTTTTATTTTTCGAGATTGATTTTCACATGCGTTATTTCTGTCACTTGTGTGTATTACAACGTTTCTAAAACTTGAATTTCTCACTTCAAAACTTCATCGTCGCATATCTCCAAATTAGAAGCACAAAAAAACGCAAGAATACATGTTTTTTTTTTTTTTTTTAGTGTTTTGTTCTGAAGCAAATGAGACACTAAAACGAAATTGTGATTGGTTCAGTCGTTCTTGAGATATTGCTCCATAAAAATCTCCTCACTTCTCAATCGCATGAATTTCGCGTACAAGAGGCACCGCCGTGGTGCCTCTTGATTCGTGCGACATGAATCAAGAAGCACGTCCGAGAAACGTCCAATCAGCATCGAGATAAAAGTGGCAAGATCATCGAGAGAAACGATTGTGATTATTTACACACGCTTTTTTCTGATAGAATACTTTAAAAAACATTGCTTATCAAACGTGTTAGTAAAATTTTCTAATCAATTAAAGAGAAAATCGAAAAAATTATAAAACAATTATAAAATTTCAATTACTGAGAAAAAATCCTATACATTGCGCGACACGACGCGTCTTCGACATTTATTGACCTTCTCGTGTCACGGAAAAAATCAATCTCCCGATTTCCGATCTAGAATAACCTAAGCCGCTACTGCCGATCTCGTCGTGCCGACCGTACCTTTTCTTCGAATTCAAATATACTGCGGGCGTGCAGGGGCGAGGCCCTCTCTTTCTCTCTCTCTTCGCGAGAAGATCGGCGAGGAGAGTTATCACGGTGTGGAAACGAGAGGCACACCGAGAGAGGAGAAAGGAAAATACGCTCGCGAGGCGCACGGTTACACGGCGTTACTCGTAAATACGATGCTCCGAAAGCATCACGACGTGGTACAAAGAGGCCACGACGTCTCAATCCTGAGTTCTCCTCTTGAGAGGAAACCTCCTTGGAGGGTCCACGAGAAACATACACTGCTCTTCTCCTTCTCTCTCTCTCTCTCTCTCTTTTTTTCTATCTCATCTCCGCGTCTTCCTCGCCGTCCTTCATCCTCCCTTCGATTCCCCCTTAGCCCCCCTCACCTCTCTACCGATCGCGCAGCCCTCTTCTCAAAAGCGTGCAGGACGTTCGCGAAAGGGGTACCACACACCGGGCCTCACAGATCACCCCGCTATCTAAGTCGCCAGATCTCCTTGGCTTCGGAGTACGCCGTGCAACGTAGCCACCACCGCTCCGCGCTCGCTGAAAGAACTCCCTTCCTTCTCTTCGTCGTGTCCTTTATTCTTATATTCCGTTGTCTCTCGGGGGCCCCCGTCTCTCGGAGTCTTCCTCCGTTCGCTTCGACTCCAACGTTCTCTCTGGACTTCTGTGCCGGTCTCGCGTTCGTTCCTTCGGTCCCTTCATAGTCTCTCTTCGGGTCGCGGATTCTTTTACGTTGCCTTCTTTCATCGACAATGCACGCTGCTTTTGATTTTTTTCGCGTTTTGTTCGCGACTTTCTTCTTCGTGCGACGAGTCTCTTCTTTTTGACTTTCTTTATCTTCTGTTGTGACATTTCAATGATTTTCATATTGCAATTCGATAAAATTTATTCTTTTTCGTTTACTTGTTTATCTATTTTTTTTTGTTTTGAATATTTCTAGAAAATCGTAGCATCAAGTGCTTATTTTAATTACGCAATGAAATTAACAAGCGTGCACTAGCGAAGATTTAGACATAATTTTTGTTTTTGTTGCGTGTACGCATTTGTACTATCTCGAGAGATGTTATAATAAATTCGTCCGATGGTGAATTAGATGTCTTTGTTCCTTGCCAGGCAACGGCCGAAGAATTCGAGGCCCTCGCTACTACACCAAACCCGCGGACGGGGCTATGGTAATGCAGAATGTCATTTGTTAATTTAAATATCACGATAATTCACTCTACCTCTCGAACTCGCTCTGTCCCTCTTCCCTACCCTTCCCCCCTCTTGCCTTGTCGCGAGACCGGCACTCATTCCCGTCCACTTTTCTTCTCTCATTCTTCTCTTCTTCTTCTTCTTCTTCTTCTTCTTCATCTCTCTTCGAATGCCCGATGATGCTCGGTGTGCCTCTCATTTCCTCCGCTCGCGCGATGTATCCTTCCTGTTTTGTTTTCAACGACCCTCGAGGATGCCCCGAACGGCTTTAAAATTTCAAATTAGCTTCAATCGGATTGGTTCGAGCGTGCCAGGCGTATCGCCCGCGAGTCCGACGATGCAATTGGGCTCTCGTTAAAGTCCCTTCGTGAACGAGAAGAGAGATAGAGAGAGATAGAGAGAGAAACAACTCAAAACGCGCATTGGCGTAGGCCAAGTCTCTGTAGGTCCTGCAATGTCCGTGTAGTTCGCAGAAAACGCGACGATAATTTGTTGACGAGACGTTCCCGTCTCGACGCCTGGCGCGCGCGGTAATTACATGAACGCGAAGGTTAAGTATCTTCCCGTGAGAACTCGAACCGGGAATAGGTATATGCGCGACGAATGGAACAAGACGGAAAAGGATGACGATGAGCGTATAAGGTCGACCTCGCTGTTGAACCTGGCGACTGTGCCGGCATAATAACCGGGCTGCTTCTTTCCCCACCTTTCGTTAGCGCGCTCGCTTAAAAAGTCTTAAACGCGAGAGCAAACACAATTAGAGGTAGTGCCCCGGAAGGGCTCCTTCTTTCCTTTCCCTTCTTCCAACCCTTCTCTCTCTCTCTCTCTCTCTCTCTCTTTCTCTTTTCTATCTCGCCATAAACCGGGCGCAGCACCTCGGGTGCCTCCTCGTCGCGGAGAGGCGCCGCAGCAGAAGGAAGAGACAAAAGGAGGAGGAGGAGAAGGCGAAGAAGACTCAATCCCGCATGGCGAGCCGCGGGTATATAGCCGAGGAGGAAGAGACGATAATAGCCAATCACGCGGCAGACGCAAAAACCACAACGAGACGCGTCGTAAAGACCTGCCGATAGTCTCTCTCTATCTCTTTCTCTCTCTTTCTCTTCTTCGGCTCGCTCTCGCGTGTCATCTCTCACCCTCCTCGCAGCATCCACGCGAAACAAGGCCCGAGGACGAGTCGACCCGAGACAGAGAAAGAGACGGAGTCCCGGGAGAGAGTGACCACGGGATAGGGTGGAGAGAGACCCTCTTCCCGTCCTCGCTTGTCCCAATGGGGGAGATATTAATTAGAATAATTGCTGCTAACAGGCTCGTTAGCGTTGAACTGAGATAGCAAACGAGCGCGTCTCAGACGTGAAAATAAAATGAGAAAGGCGCGCCTTTCGTTCCTAAGCAAAACCCGAGCCCGCTACGCGAGAGAGAGAGAGAGAGAGAGAGAGAGGATTTGGCGGCTGCCAGAGGAGAGCGATACGTGAGGGGAAAGACAGACGCGAGTTTTAGAGAGACGTACGCGCGTTTCCCCGGGCTTCTCCTGCAGAAGTGCTCCGATCAAGTGCTCGAGCTCGAGGAATCATTTGCATATTTCTCTCCTTTGTAACATCCGTTTCTCTCCGTTTCATCCGTACTCTGCCGCTGCAGATGACTCTGAACCTGCCGAATGATCTCTCGAACGTTCAACGATATCGAACGAACGCGCGTATCTGCATTTATATTAGAACAATTTCACGCTCTCGTATAAAATGTGTTGAGCGGAAAATTGTTTTTGGGAACAACGCGAACATGATGTTTGTTTTCGCGGATTGTCTTTGCCCCACATCGCCAGATAGATTTCATCGTCATTTGCGCGTACGGCCACACACGACAGTGTAACCCATCGAGTCTCTCTTTGTCTCACATTTCGTGAAAGATTCCGTTACAATACACGATTTGCCAGGTTCTATCTTGATAACGGAGAGCTGAAAGTTCCGTCAGCGGTATCTCCCGCGGAGAACCCGTCATCGAGCAATCCTTTTAGCGACCATAGCGGCGTGGGCCGCTCGTGAGCATCTCGAGTGAATCATCCCCTCTCCCTTTCGAAGGGGGCGACAAGGAGGATACGATAACGACCTTAGATCGTTATATACCGGCAGCAGTCTCTAAGACTAGCCTCTATTTTCTCTCAGAGAGAGATACGGAAAGAAGGAGAAGGGATCGCGACGGAAAGAGATCGCGAGGAAGTCGGGAAGACGGGTTGCTGCGGTCGGCCAGCAATTCCGTCTTTATTCCGCGGAGCGCCGCGACCCTCCTAATCAATTCCAATTAGAGAGCGGAATATTTGCGAGGTAGGCATGGCGCATACAGACACGCGCTCACACACACACACACACACACGCACACAGAGGGACTATTAGCAGTCTTCTCTCTACTACCGAGAGAAGTCCGCTGACTCGTCGCTCGTAAATCAAGTACCGGCCCATACAGAGAGAGAAAGAGAGAGAGAGAGAGAGAGAGAAGATCCGCTGCGTATAGCCACGAGGAGTATCTCTAAAACGATGTATGTACCCCCGGCGTGTTCGCGCGGTTCTCGTACGTGAACGCATGGCGGTTTCATGTACGCGCGTACACGCGTACAAGAAGATGGTAGTGGAGAACGACGAGGCAGGAGGGCCCCACGGATGACCGGGAGACGATCACCGGCTAACGAAGCGAACATAACTCGGCCGATACAACTCAATACGCGATCCTCGGTGACAGTTGGTAAAACAGAGTATTTCTAATTGACTGGACGGGCCGCATGCTGATTAGGACTTTTCTTTTATACCCTCTCCTTGTGAGGATGCGCTCTCGCGAAGATTCCGCGCTTGTTTCTCCCCGGCCTGGAAGAAACACGTTGATTGGACGCGCGTGGGCTACGCGCCGTCCGTCGTTACGCGCATTCAATCTCCCGGCTGGGCCTCTCTCTGGGTCCAGGATGATTGATCGCGGTTAAATATATTATAACCAAAAGGCAATCGCATCCTTAAACACCCCGGCAGGTGTGTTTTGATTTGTTAAATTGAAACGTATCGACGATCAGCGCGACAAGAGCACTTCTTCCACATAGTTTTCGATGATGTAAAATTGCAACGCAATTTTCGCGAGAACTCGCGGAGGATTTTAACGAAATTTACGAAACAACAACGTGTGTAACACACACGTTATTGTTCCCCCCAAACGTCGCGCGAATGCGAAGTTTTACAAAACGCAACTGTATGCAAAAGCATTTCCACGTAGTCGTCGCACCCCAGCGGACGAGTTACGCGTTGCGGGATCTGTACAATGGTAGTTATTCAAATTCCCGGGGTCTCTTCCCCATTTTATTCGGTGAGAGGCCCCCTCACATCGCCCCCCGTGTGTGAGAGAGGTCGCGAAAGCTAGATCGTGGATCGAGATTTCGAGGGAATTCGAGAGAGTATATATATATATATATACGAAACCACGTGGCGCAAAGTTTAGAGAGGTCCGCGGTCGAATTTAAAATTCTAATCTTATGATTTGTGGCGGTCTGTCGATACTTTCCCGATGGTGGCGGCCATGCCCGAGAGAACGACGACTCTATTAGCCGCGGAGACTTTGCCGCTCGGAACCGCGCCCCAGAGCGGCTACTTGCGCGCACCCCTTATATTTGTTTTTCCGCCTAATGACACAGAAATTATTGCGCTAGTTTGCGACGAAGAAAAAGAGGGGATTAAAGTTCCGCTTTTTCGTCACACCACGTTTGTGATTGCGTCAATGGGGATGTAAGTCGCGCGCGCGCGCGCGCAATTTCGTTCTCACCCAACGGAAACGGTTTCGATATTTATCTGAATGTAATAAATAGGCGAACGCGCGTGGGTAAAAATCAAATCGATCGCGAATATGCGTGCGATGCAAACGCGCGCTGTGTTTGGGCCGCAACTCGACCGGCAGAAGTCAACTCCTGATCGGTTTTACACATACACAACTTCGACCCCGATTCATTATCTCGACGATTAAAAACAAATCCAAGCGCTTAATTGGAAACGATCTGACGATATAACGTCGATCGACTTACGATCCGCACACCGGATGCGCACAATATATAATTACAAAGTCGTAAAAGACTTCCGGAAAGTTATATTTTCGCGATAAAACTATTAAAGCGGAAAAGTGATAGGTGATAGAAAAACTTAAACACTCCGTGCCGTACACAGGCACGTACGTAGTATATGTATTAAACGCGCGTAATACGACGTACGCAATTAAACCACTAATTGCGCGCTCTGAGATATTTTAATTGCAAATTTACGTCGCATTACGCGCGCGCGCGCGCGCGTATATTACGTACAGATATAATCCGACTTGTGTAGCGGGGCAGTTATTAAAGAAACCGTGAGACTTCGAAACGTGCGATTCTTGTTTTTTTTTTTTTTACGGAAACAACTGACGCCCGTTTCTAATTGCTTCGGACTCGAGTTCGCCGAAATATGCGACGCAAACGTACATGTCGTTTTATTATTTTTTTTTTTATGTAATTTGGTTCTCGGATTATTACGGGAGTATCCGAAATGTACATTTTGAAGAGATCGCGTTATCTTGAACCTCTTCAATCCCGAAATAAAGCTGGTCGATTTCGACGACGGACAGGCACATTGATGGTTCGAAACCGACGACGAAACGGGAAGTAATGAGAGAGAACCACTTAGCGCGACTATACGCGCAACACGGTTACACATCACGCTTGTTAAAGGTAGGTACGCGGAGGAGAGGGATGGAGAGAAATTTTTGAAGACGCGTTCTCTGGCCAATTTAAATATATATTGTTGGCCCCCGGTTTAATTAAGCCTACTTAATTTTCTCGAGGAGAGAGACCTCGCCGATGCTTCTCGTAATTAGTATACGGGCGCGCATGCCGGTCTCTCTCGACGGTCTCTCGTCTCGGTCAGGCCTTTTGTTTTCTCTCTTATTTCACCGCGCGTTAGCAGCCTCACCTGTATCTTCGACTCTCCGTCCTCCCTCCCGGATCATCATTCTCCTCTTTACCGCGACGGATTTCCGAACGAGAAGAGAGCGCATCAACGAGTCACTCTTACCTTGCACTTTCCGACGGAGCCATTGTCCGTTGCGCAAGTCTCTCCTTGCGTTATTATTAATCTTTTCTCGCGGGAGATTCTTTTTTTTTTTTTTTTTCGCGGCAAATTATCTGGTTTATCAAGAGGAGAAGAGAAGCACACGCGTATTGAGGTGAAACTTATTTTTAATGCACGTTTTATAGGGTATTTTTTTTTTTTTTTAAAGAGGAAGCGCGCATTTTCGCCGATCTCACTCGCGGCATGACATCGCGTATCGCACCTGTGATGTAATAATTAACAACGCTATCGTTAAGCGACTGTTGAGGATTCACGTGTTTTTTTTTTGTTTTTTTTTTAATTGACTTCGTTTGAGAAAAAACAGAAACGGAAAATCGAAGTCCCAACTAGCGGTAATTGCAGAATCGAAATCGGCATCACAACATGTGTTTTCCGTGCAAATAACGAGAGAGTATTTGTAAAACAATTCTTTTAGAATACACTAAGTTTTTATTAAAAACTTAAATATCTATTTAATATTTATTATACTTAAATATTTATTTATTATCTTATTTTATTAAAAACTAAAATATCTAACTCTGTCACACAAACGAAACTTTATCTTACAGTTGCGCAAAAATTGCACAGATATTTCTGTTCAAAATCGTTTTCAAAATTTATAAATTTATGATTCACATGACAAAATCTCGTGATCATTATATAATTCTGGTGCAATATATTTCTAGAAAAAGAAAATTGTATTTGAGAGAGAGAGAGAGACATAAAGAATTTTGTAAAATCTGAATGATTAAAAACTACGTTGAATATTATCGAGTTCGAGACGCTATTTCAACGAAATCTCTGCGCTCTCTTGTGAGATTACTCGAATGTCGGCATACACGCGGCACGCGTTATCTATTACTCGACTCGCAGTCAAAAATACCGCAGGCAGTTATACGTGTAACAATAGCGGTCAATTGGAGGCCCGTAGAGGGCGATTGTCCCCTAAACACACACCCTTCACACACGATCTGCGACGCACGTTATTTTTCTATGGTATTCTTCTGGCATATGCTTACAAGTTTCCCCTCGTGTGTGCGCAGCGGATCACCAGTTACATTTCCCACCCGAGGATTTAAAGTGGCCTCGGATGATAATCCGGCTAGTTAAACCTCTGGCAAACATGATCAAAACATCGGCTCGTGCGAGTAGCGTTGCTTTTCCATAAAAATAGGCTCTTTCGCTTGTCGTATTTGCCGTTCGCACAGTTAAAATAATTAATGATCTCGAGGAAATCGCGGAAAAAAAAAAAACTATAAATTCTCTCTCGAGGGAGGTCGATGAAAATGTTTCGTGGGAAATTGCGCAAAAATAAAGCACAGATCTGAACAAATGCAAATCACAATTTTGTTTATATTTATACAAGCGACCCCTTTGCTCGAAATAACGATAATTCTTTGACACTTTGCACGTCAAGCGACAACCTTGTTAGTCTTGAAATGTTGTCGTTCTACTTCACATGCGTGTTAACTCAGACGACGATAAAAAGAGCACAACACAAGATTGCGTTTTTTAAGATACTACAAAATATACAAACTGTAAGGTTTGTAACAACCACTGTATTTTATTTAAAAATAAAATAAACGATTAACTTTATCACAAGCAAGATATGGATACAATATAAAGAATGATCTTAACAATCTCTCGCTCTACGATATCTTACACGTCTTTGTAAACTGTTTTCTTGTCGACGACTACGGACTTTCTCTACGGATTTTCGATAATGTGTTCTTGTTTTCAACATTGTCGGTTGAGTCGTCAATCGACAAACATCGCAGAGGTGAGAATCGAAAAATATTTGTTTACCTTGACAATGCAAATATACAAATTTATATCGTGAAATTATCAATCTTTAAATTCAAAAATATATAAAATAAATTTGTTCGTAACAATTTTTCTTTACAAAACAATAAAGAATATTACCTGTGTAACTCTGTTGATAAAAATAATAAATAAAAAATATCTATAATGTAGATATTATATTTCTTTTCTAATTGCAAAAATCTAATCTTTTTTAGAGTTGAATACTTAATAAAATTATTAAAAAATGATATTTTTTACATTTTTGAGAGATAATTGAACACTCGTGCACAATTAAATTTATGCGAATTTTCCACTTAGTTATTCACATAGTTATTCAAGACAAATTTTTTTTATTAAATATTTATTATCGTAAGTACGGTATTCTAGCATTTTCTCATTAACTTTTTTTCTCGTTTTCTCTAATATCCACGGATATTATTAATAATCTATTAATAATCAGACTGTGTCCGCCGCAGAGTCGTCGTATAAATGCGACCGATAACACGGAACATTAACGTGTCTCTCCCCTAACTACATTCTTCGTACTACGTACTTCGTAACACACGTATTTACGGGTGCCAATGAATTCATGATCCGCGCCTGTACCATATGTAAATCGGTTAACGTCGTTACGGCCGGATTACACGCGGCGATCTCTATCACATTATTTGCATTTCCCATCGTAGCGGCCCTTCGCTTAAGGGACGCGATGATTTTTTGGTACGGGGGCGAGAAGCTTATTAAAAGAGAGACTTGGGTAGTCTCGTCGATCGCGCGCGCCCCTCGGCGTCGCAACGTACGAAGGGGAGAGATCGACGATTTTATTAGTTTATTTATGCATTGGGCATAATATTTATTTACGCTGCATTCCCGACCGAAGGGCGACGGGAGATCGCGCGGACTTTGATTGGCTTCGGACTAAAGCCCACGTAAATCCTACGCGCGTCTCATAAAGATTAATACATCGCGAACGGTAAAGCCCATTGGCTTTCACGATGACGAAGACGTATGATTAGAAGATTGCTCGCTCCTCTATTTGTTAGAAGATGAATTACGACCGGGAGAGAGAGAGAGAGAATATATTTCGAGAAACAATTCGGTGAGGCCGTGTAGTTCACGCGTCGATTAACAGGGGTAATCTGTATAATAAACGCGACGCTGAGGGAAATTTAACACACACAATCGCGAGCCATTACAATATATAAAGGATATCGTGATAAATTAATTGGATCGCGCGCTACCGCGCATTTCTCTCCTCTCGTTCCTTTTTTTTCGCGTGATATTTTAAAATCAATTTTTCGCATTAAAATTCCACGGGCTGTTGCGAGCAAAGTGGAAGATAAGACCCGGGACAAGGCCTCCTTATACAGTGAGGCCTAACAAGGTCCAATACTTTTCCCGTCTCGCAACCAGTGGCAATATATTAAAGCCCAGAGCGCGGGGGGTCTTCGCATTGTTGCCGCCTGTCTCGCCGCGTACCCGATAAACTTTTGTCTCTCCGATCTTCGATATATACGGAAGACCCTGCGAGGGGGCATATCGATTCTCTTTGCTCTTTGATCGATTCTGAAGATCGCGGAGAGAACGTATATATTTCTTGTCTCTTTGCCAGAATCAAATAGACGGAAACGAGAAATGATACGGAAATTGATTCCCGCAGATCTGCGAACAGTTTTATTTTTTTTTTTACACATAAAGAACTGTAACAAGTTGCGGCTATTTTATTAAGTTCCGGCAAAACTGGCAATCAGGCTATATAATCGCGTTTGAGACGTGACGTGACGCGTCGATTATTTGAACGGTCGCTTAATGAAGCGATGGCAACGCGCGCAGCAATCAGCAGCCGCGCGCGCGCGCGATTCTCTCTTTCTCCCGCGGCGTCGAAGATCAAACGCGTGTATTTCGAACACCACCGTACCAGGTAGATCTCGTATCTCGCCGCGATGCAAATTCAGTGAATTCTACAGATGCCTCGCGCACACTAAAGATCGCAAATTCAGTGCGGGCCAATGAAACAGTCCGAGTGGTTAATTGCACAAAAGGTTCGAAAAAAAGAACGAGAGAGCCGGATGATACCTGGAAGAGGAGGAGGACGGAGAGCGCTGGGGGAAGAGTGAGCGAAAGAAGACAAGGTCGAAAACAAGAGAAGAAGATCTCGCGGTAGCGAGAAGGCTACGAAAACTATATATTCGCGAAAAACACTTTGCGAAATTTATTCTAACAAATTTATATACGAATTTATAATTACTATCTTACGCGCAATAAAAATTTTATCGAAACGCGTCGACGTTTTTTACACGTTTTATCTTGACGCAAAACAAAGTTTGCATTTCGGATAATTACGTTTTTCGCAATTCTTATTTTTACAATAGAAAAAAAAAAAAAAAAAAACACACATTGAGAATATTAAACTTTCGCGAAATTTCCAGCGCGTGCGCTCTCTCTCTCTCTCTCTCTCTCTCCGCGTAGACAAATGTAACAATTGCCCGAAAGTAACAAACTCTATCGCCCAAAAGTGACAAATTACAAAGAGATTTTTGGTTGCAACTAAAACGCATTATCCGAGGAAGCGTGTCGGCAACGAGCGAAATGAAGCCAGCAAGAAAAAGCGTCGAGAGAGAGAAGAACCGACGCTAACCGGCGCGTTACTCCTCATCCCAATACCGACGCCGCTGCGCCCATAAAATTTGTTTGCATTCTCTCCCCCTCAAAAAAAAAAAAAAAAAAAAAAAAAAAAAAAAAAAGAAGCTACCGTGTGGAGAGCGTCGACGCGAGAGGGAGAGGAAAAAGATGTGTGCGAGAGGAGGAGACACACGGCGAAAAACAAAGATGGGTCCGAAAATGTGCATCGAGCCGCGCGGCGGGAGAAGAGTAAAAGGCAGGGTGGACGTAGAAAAAAAGAAAGACGAAGAAGAAGAACAAGAACAAGAACAAAAGAGAGAGAGAGAGAAGAAGGAGAGAACGGTTTCACGAAGACTCGGGTTGGCTAACGGATGATTTAATTAAGAGAGGCACAAATTACAGGCCCGCTGGATGCTAATGCCCATCCACGCTCGGCTCGGTAGAAGCTCCTTTAATTAGACGCTCCTGATTCATTGAGAAATTAAACCCTGACGAATGATGGCGCGCGGGGCTACCAGGCTGAGTTTTTCAGCATCCACCAGAGCACACTCGCGAGCAACCGCCCGTGCGCGGATTACAGTTTTCGGTTTATATTTTTCTTCTCGCGTTATTCGAGAGACGCGCTTGAGTTTATTTTTTAAAAAAACAATACGGCAATTTTCTATCTCATCCAACATGGAGCGACTCTCGAAAAGAGCCGCAGAAAACGCAAGGAATAAAAATAAGCTCACAAATCTCGGAAGAAGAAGAAGAAGAAGAAGAAGAAGAAGGGAAACACGAAGTCTTTCTATTTTTCCAAAGACAGAAGGAAAGTGAGAAAAACGAGAGGGAGATAAATCTTGACGCGGTTCATACAAATGGTGAGAATTTCTGCGCAAACATCTCACAAATTCCGTGGCAGATAACTTGTTTACAAAGAGAGCGATCACAAGAACGATAGATATTGTGTTGCTTTCGAATCGATCATGATGAAACTTGAGAACGGGCGGATTTTGCTCTCTCGTGATGTTTAATAAAGAAATTTTGTCCTCGATGGTGTATTTCGATCGAATGCGAAAAACTCTTGCGCGAAATAATATACAAAACAAAACCAGAAAGAAAAAATCCATCCGATAATCTCTTTTGCAAGTTTAAAGATTTCAAATAAACTAATTTCCATGCAAGCGATTCGACGAAGAGAAACACAAACTTAAGATTTGCATGTTAATCAAGCAATCACGCGGAAGTATTACGTGCGTATTTTTATATGCGCGCTCTCTTTTTAAAGCTTATTTATATGTATCAAGCTCGTAAAGCCGCTCAAATTTTATTCCGCACGTTTTTGTGTTTGTTTTTTTATTTTTTTATTTTTTCAAAAGATTCCCCATGTATTCAACCCCGGTGTGTTTTATTATCCGCGGAATCGACTGATATGATCAGCGCGTCTTTGTCTCGCACGTTTAATACGCTAATTACAATTAGTAGCTCACAGATTTATATATAGAGAGCAATTTGAGAATTCGCCGTATCTCAAAAAAACCTTTTATTTCGAGATAAATTACAAAACGCGCGACTACGCGCGTTTGTAAATTCTGGCGTTTTAAATTAAAACAAATGTTGTTACACGCAGCGTATAATATTTCTACCCTCCCAATAAAGACAAAATTGACAAAATAGTTGGGCGGAGAAAAAAATATACTAATAACAAGCAACGCAATAACTAACGGAATATATAAATAACAACATAAACGAACAACGCACAAGTGCACTGCAAATCAATGAAAAAATATCAAAAAACATCGAATATACATAATACGATTGATGTTAAGCGGATTTGCGAGAAAGAAAACCCAAAAGGGAGAAGCGCGTGTAATCGTTTCTCGTTACAGCAGCGACACACGAACAGGCCGAGGAAAGAAAGTCGCGACGAGCTGACCGTAGCGATCCGGTGGCGAGTGCGTTAATTAGTGGGATGCTCACGCGAGCGGGCAATTAAAACAACATCTTCATTATTAGGTGTATGTACCGAACTCGATGGTTCGGCTCTGACGGCGAGGGGGGCGAGTCGAGGGAGAGAGTCCGGCAGTCCATAAACGGAATAACTCTCGGTAAAGCCGTGCCACCGCCTCGTTACCGTCGCGTTATCGCGATCGCTGACCAGTTCGGGATTACTTAACGCCATTTTCATTCGCCTGCCAGAAAGAACAAATACGTTTTTTCATAATTGGACGAACAACGTCGGTCGTTCCTGAACAGAGAGAGAGAGAGAGAGAGACCGACCGGTCGCGTCGCGCCACGAGAAAAGAAATGACCGCCATTTCTGGGAAGAAACACGCCACCGCGCTAATTGTTTCGTTAAACGCTCGAACCCGGAACTTCAGTGCTTGATTTATTTATCGAAGCGCGATGAATAATTGAAGAGATACTGAAAGCGAGGAACCGAAAAGCAGGTGTATTTTGCTGTGGAAAGTTTAGACGGCGGTATAGCGTAACAGAGTGCGTGTCTTGTAACACAGTTCACGCCTGGATATTAAGTAAGCGGCCAATTTTCTCAATTTTTATTCTTATGTCAGCACATATACACACACACATACACACACATATATATGTGAGATTTTTGAGATAATAAAAGACCCATGTAGGAATTGCCGACAGACTTCCAGTAATACTACTAGGCCAACAATAGCCCAATCTTTATAGCCGATACTCGATATTGACAATTGGTCCAGTATTGTCCCATTTTTATATTTTATAACAGCCCAATATTGGCCCGTTTGTTCACCAGTGTTCGGCAT
>NW_018020669.1:640686-643072 GCF_002006095.1 Pseudomyrmex gracilis | reverse complement strand
ATAATAATGTACAAAAGTAACGTACAAAATTTACTTGGTGCTACTTTGTGATATCACTTTTTTTGTAAAACGGGTTTTATGTGTATACGATGCATCGCGGAACGCCTTCCGCGCCTCGCGCGCCCGAGAGCGAATGATTGTGCGAAAAGAAGTTCATTACACAACGGCTAACACAACGACACGCGTAATGAGATAAAACTCTCAATTTTTTTAAACAAACTGGCAATTTGTACATCGGGGGAGAATTAGGAGATACAAATTAAGCGTAAATGAATTTTTTTGAATTCAATAAAATCAACTCGATTTTTTTAAGTGTGTTAATTTGTACGTTTAAAAACACACATTATATCTACAGGTACATCGTCTAGCAAAGTGGCTCGTATTGATCTCAAACTATCTCTGCTGGTTGTAAACTCTCGCGAGATAGCTCCAAGTTTCTTGTAATTTAAAATAATATTTAATGCAGAGAAAGAGAGAGAGAGAGTAGATCGCGTCAAAAATATATTTCATCTTTTCTAACAAGAAAACCTGTTTTCTATATATCTTTCGGTTAATTATTTTCAGTCTGGTTTGATTAATTATCTCGATCTATTAGGATATTACATGTTTCGATCAAACTCACGCACTATGGTGCAAAAACTTGAAACTTGGTCGAAGATTTAACAAGATAATAATTTTCCCTCTCTCTCTCTCTCTCTCTCTCCCGTGCTTCCCGTGAAGTTCGCCAAAGATGTGATTTTCTTGTTAAGGGGAGTATAAGTACGATAACGCTAGAACAAAACGGAGGAACTTCGACTTAACGCCGAAGTCTAGCCATCAGCTATAGACAAGCCGGAGCGCAATTGCGCGCAAATTATGAGTTTGTATTTGCGCGTTGAAATTTCCTGTACACGCGTCGCCGCTCGCCAATCGGAATCGAAATTCATCGTCGAACGACACGCTTTTGTGCGTTATTCTCATAATAACGGACAGTAACGCGCGTGTCGCTCATCTCTAACGGCGATAAACGGGACGCGAACATCATTTGTAAATGTAGTTCACTGTGACAATTATATATATACGTGTACGTGTGTGTATGTATGTATGTGTATATATATCGCGCGTAAGTGACGCGAGTTGAGGTGACTGGCTCTTTCGCGAAACCACCGAGAGAGAGAGTCTGTCTCTCATTATGGAATCGTCCGGGCGAATATCCAATTACAACTGTTCCGCATTGTTTGCCCGGAGATATATACTCGCGCGCGTCGATACGCTCGACGGGAAGGAGAGAGAATCGGGTCGTTCTGATTTCGTAGTATAATTGAAAGTCAGATTACCGGCAGGACAGTCGAATGACGCAATACAAAATCGAACGGTTTAAACGTTGTAAACCTTAAAGGTTTATAACCCCCCTCCCCTCGCGAGAGTGCAATTTCGTTACGCGACAAACACGTTTCGCTCGAATCGTATCTCGCAGAGTGAACAATATCGATTCTCTCGCGAGTGTCGCAAATATAATCGGAAAGAATCGATATTATAACCAAATGTTTAAATATTTTAATGCGACCGTTTTTTAATTCTCTCGAGTGCTTATGTCGCAAAAAACGCGCGTGTCATGTAAAATTCTATAGGAAGAGACGCTGTGGTATTTCTCTTGACAAAAAAAAAAACGAGAAAACAAATATATATATATCGGTCGAATTTTTTCTCGATGCCGCGAAATTTGGGACACATCAAGAAAAACTGTCTCGGATTGTTGGGACGTGTTGTATATATAGAAAACCATAAAGCGTCCGCGGTATCGGTCGATTTTAAACGTCGCCCGAGAGAAAGATGCTCTCGTTTGAAACCGATTTTTCTGAACGAGTATTCGATTTGTTATCTGACGTCTTTTCTGTCGCTACGAGGCATTTTGTCATCTTGACTTTTCACATCCACGCCTGGTTTTGTCTTTATTTTTAGTCTTCACGCGTGCGTAAACAAAGAGATCAGAACTTTTTTTACTTTTATAGATGTGTCGAGATAGAGCGAATGATATCTGTGCGATATAAAAATCTTTGTGATATATATAATCGTTTTTAGAAATTTTACGACAAAGATGCTATATCTAAAATATAAAGATTTTATATTATATATATCGTAAAAGCAATCCCATACATACACACACACACACACACACATACACAAAATAGTGTTCCTTGTGGATAACGATTTGAATTGAATTTCTTGATGGCCCATCGATGCTTTGCATCGCTAAAGTGATCGGGCAGGATATCAGCGGATAACCAAGAATTTAATTAATAGGCCGTGATGATGTCGCGGCTATTAGTGATATTTTCTTCTTCGATAGTCGGCCCGTTCTCCATCTCCTCTTCTTCTTTCTTTCTTTCTCTCTCTCTCTCTCTCT
>NW_018020669.1:612111-640616 GCF_002006095.1 Pseudomyrmex gracilis | reverse complement strand
TCTCTCTCTCTCTCTCTCTCTCTCTCTCTCTCCCTCCCTCTCTCTCTCTCTCTCTCTCTCTAACTCACTTGCCGGTTTAACCCTCTTCCTTCTCCACCACGAGGACCGCTGATCGATGTCGTAGCGGTGGAAGCAGCCTGGCTGGGCCGGTGACGTAATCGCCAATCTCCGCCCCCAAGCTCTGACGTCACTGATGCCCTGGTCAGGTGCGTATCAGCGAGGATCTCCGTCTTTCTCCCTTCCGCATGCCTCCCTTGTTGCCGCTCTCCTCATACTTTAGGAACACTTCAGCCGATGGCCTCGCCGCAACGCCGACGTCAACATGCATCTGTTTAGAAAAATGGAACGGCGCTGTGTAAATCCTTACTGAGAGCGGATTAAATTCCGTGTTGGGAAAAACGAGTAGCTCGAGCGAAGGCGATAAAAAAAGAAAGATCGTGAATAAAGTTTTAAATTACTCGCTCGGAGTTTTACAACTGATTATTGTTTTGTTTTATGATCTGTCTATCTTTTATAAATAATTGTTTTTTAAATTCGATATTTAAAATGTTTGTTAAAAAAAAACATTACAATATTCAAAAAAAAAAAAACATGACTTTCTTAACCTTTTGCCGACAAACATGGGTCTTTCAGACCCACTCAAAAATCTCTCGTCTCTAGTAAAAATTTGTTTAACTTTGTAAACGCTTATATTTTCAAATCTCTACTAGAAATTTTCAATTTTTTCAATTTATTTTATTTTATTTTTTTGATTTTTTTTTGTTTTTTTGATAGACGCAAGAATTGTTGAAACTTTCGATTAAAAAAAAACAAACTTGAAAAAATATTGATTTTTCGCGGAGATATTCGAGTTTAAAATGGCGTGGGTCTCACAGATCCAGATCTGTCCAACCAATCATCAGTTTTGAGATCCGTTCACGGAGAAGAGTTAATTATTGTTAAATTAATGATAAATTTTTAATGATAAGTATCATTAACGTCATAAATTGATCAAAGTAGCAAAAACAAAAAGATATGCATCATGCATCCTAGCACTATTAAAGTAAAATTTACATTTAAAATTATTTCCGCTTTATTTACAGCGTGATGTGCAAATCACAGCTTTTTACTTTGCAGTTTTGTCACGCTGATTAGGAACGCTCGTAAATTTTTCTAACGAAGTGCATTAATTATGCAACGTATTACACTAACCGTGTTTTCTTCGCGCGTGTGAAACAAATTTAATTTGCAGCTAAAAAAAAGATTGAAATGAATTTAAATGCGTCGCTCACATTATCTATATAAACGTGCGAAAAGAAACGTTTGAAAAAATATTTGAATCTTTATTAATATTTGTGTGTAAAAGACACACAAATTATGTTGTTGTTTTTTTAAAACAATTTCTTTTAATCACAACATATTGAACATATTGTTTTTTTTTTTTTTAATATATACACTCGTTATCCTATTTGTGTGTTCGCAAAAAAATCTTCATCACGCTTCATATTCGAACGTATCTCAATTTTTGCGGCATACGATTTTTTCGTGTGCGAAACTCATCCAATTATTGGACGCTCATGTACGCTTATCGAATCCGAAAAAGCAATTTGTAGAGGGACACGATAACGGATGCTGCAATACCGATGATTCGGCAATCGGTGATTAAATCCAGACTGCCTGTATTACTTCACGAACTAGTTTTCTCTCTTCTCGGTGATATATCTGGTGAAGAATTCTCGAGACAATTCCTCATCCCCGATGTTCCATCTCTAGTCGAAGTTGGCTCTGGTCTATTGTTTAGTTGAGGGGCGGTTTCTCCGCACGAGAGGACTTTCATCGATTTCCTTTTTCTTTCCTTCGTTCGCTCGTGCAGCTCGACAAAATTTAAGAATTTTCTTTCTGTAACTGTGTCGTAAGCACCCGTGTCGACAGCTCGAGATTTCGCACAATTAGGGTTTGCATTCGTGTTGTAAACTTTATACATATGAGAAATTGAACAGGTATTGCTCGTTCCATTCGGTAGAAACTTGCTTCTTTTTATCTCGCCTCACAGTTTTAAGCGCGACTCGGTTAATTATAATAAAAAAGTATATTTTTTAATTAATATTATTAATTTAATACAACGTGTATAGCAATTCTATTAACGTAATGAAAATTTTGTTTCGTTCTCTGAGACAATTCTCTGAGACAATTTGAGTTTGGCGAAATAGTAAGTACAACAAAATATTTTTCAAGTGATGCGAAACGATCACTTAGCCGCCGCCAAACGGCTCGCAGTAGAAACGTACCGTTTGTAGCTCGACGAAGGGAAACTGGTCGATCACCATCCAGCTTGTAGCAACCTTCCTTATCGATGGTCACTGCTTCTGTCGGGAAGTTTGAAATCGCACAGATCCCCAGAGTGCGATATACGAAACGTGTGCTTTTCGGCATATATTAACTTATCTACAGCGTTAGCACAGAAAAACATATGCGATTTTAACATTCTATACCGATAACGTGTATCAAGTGCTCTATATACATCGATAGCAAACATGAATTTTAAAAACTACTTTTGTTTCTTCTCACTCACTTCACACTCGGTGTTTAACTTGAATATACGTTTTCTGCCTACTGTTTTGAAGGATTTTTTACGTGTGTATTTAATATATATTTTTTATGTATTATACAAAAAAAAAAAACTTCGGGAGTTAACACACACCCGTGTACATATTCTTCCGGCATTTTGGTCGAACGTTTTTTTTTCTTTCCCGTAATGTGTGATTCTCATATAGATACGTACATGTATCTCGCATCGTAAAGGCGGGTTATCGACCTGTTTACAATTATTTTAGATAATCTACTTTAAACTGACCTACATCGAAATGATAATACTCCACAGCCAACAGTAAAGCTTTAAGCTCCAACGAGCATGGACATTTGCAAAACTTTATATTATTCGATGACACTGCCATTTTGCGTACAGAATATTGATCGACGTTTGATGAAACGTTATGACATCTATGTATGCATACGTAACTATAATGAAATAATTTAATAAACTACGACTACAACTAAAACCTGTTTGCGTTTATAAGTGTTTTTTTTTCCACAGTTGATTACTTTCCCCGCGTGCGTAAACAATTTTGAAAAATATTTGGAAAACTATTTTTACGACCAACTTTTTTTCTATACACCTACAATCTATAAAATTTCACAAACCGTGTGATTTTCGTAAAATGCTATTTATGTAAAATTGTTGAACTGTGTTATTATAAGCGACGCATTTTTTTGTATTTACAAAACAAATTAGCACGTAAAATAAAGATTTTGTTGTATTTTTCTGTTGCAGGTAAGTAAGCAGATCGTGCCAAACTGCTAACAATCCGCAACATTGTGTTTTGTTGCAAGGTCGCGTAGTTCGATTTTACGTAAGTTACGTGCGAGAAGTATTTACAGCGACTGGCCTCTGTTATCTATGCAACGATTGTTTCCATCTTACGCGTTTACATATACAAACATTGCTGCGCATAACAAGATATCGGCACTTAAGTCGGCGCTACCAGTGGTAACAGCTGCTGCGTGATGTCAAGAGGGTATTGCGATTTTATTACTTTGGATTTATTCCAGTATCATCTGCTCTTATATCTTTTCCACGCAAATGCATATGCACGTGTATGCATTCGTTATGTACATATCTACATTTATATCGGGATTACAAGAACGCGATTTGCATAAAAGCTACAAATTTAGATTTTAGTGTTAAATCAATCGCGTCGTTAAATCTCTCCGCGTTTTTACAGTTATGAGAGCAATTTTATAGTCAAACGAATAAATTTCTGGAAAAACTTGTTTAAACAATTTTTCTTTTTTTGTACTAAATTATTTTTACGGAAGTCACATCTTTTTTTTTTTTTTTTTTTTCAAATCAGAAGTTGTACTGTTTCTCTAGTTACGCACATACGTACACGCGCGCGCGCGCACGCACACATACACACACACACTAAAGAAGGGATTATCTTTACACACTTCGTTGAGATTCGTTAAAGTGTCGCTGTGTTGTCGATAGAGATTTGCGAAAAAAATACGTTGCACTTCGCGCAAGGATTACAACAAAATTCGACCGTTCCAATATCGCATACGATGCTCCCGGGTCGCGTCTACTCCGGGGAGGCAATAAAAGTCTACACATCGGCGGTGAGTGCGCGAATGTTTGCTGAACTATCGTCGAGCGCGATCAAATCTGATTTGTACACACACACACACACACACACATACACAGCACCGTCGTCGTTCCGATCGTGTTCGTGCACCCACGCCGTGGTAATACGTGGCAACACGAGATATCGTCGTACGTACGGTAAACTAAAAGGTATACCGAGCAGGGATTGACTCGCACGCAAGAGAGAGGACCGTGCCAGGCGATATGTGTTTGCACGACGAAGCGTGAAGATTTCCCCCGTTGTTTGTTTTGTCACCCTCGGGAATATTCTAATCGAATTAGGCTTCCGGACGGCCATTTTCTTTCCGCACACCACGTGTCCACGACGAACCTCCTCGCCTGATCTTTTTCGAAATAAAGTGATAAATCGTTACGTCAAGTAAAGCGAACGATCTCTATCCATACGATCGCTAATCCGAATGTTTATTTGCGTATCATTGCGGTTGATTTGTTGAACCAGCAAAACCAGATGTGTTTTGCCTCGATTATCTTTTACGCTCGTGCTACTTGGAAGTTTTTTTTTTTGAGAGAGAGAACAAATGCCGTTTACGCGTGTTTTTCGCACACAATCGTCGTCTCTTTGATTGACGTGTAAATAAAAAAAACTAGGCTGGGAAATCGATGTCGAATCGATTATATATCCGCGAAGTTGTTCAACTATACTCGCGCGAGCGATATCCCATGCCAAATCCACGTGTTGCGCGAGGATGCTCTAAAAGCGTCACCTGGACACATTTACTCATCCGAGATATATTTGGCGCGCGAACCACAAATGTGGTGTTCAGCGCGTGATAAATCGTATGAACGTTGCATTTTACGAATCGTCATTAATCTCGCAACCGGCGCGCGCTATTTCCAAGTTCTTCTTCTTCACCTCGAACGATATTCAAACACATCGCGCGATTTGCGCACGTAACACGAATGCAGTTTCCGCACATTACTCAGAACGTGACACGTTAAATTATATTTCCGTCAGTCAATTTATTAATTTGAGAGATTGGGGAGAGACAATTTGAATTGGGGAGAAGAAGCGATCTAACCGATACGATCTTACAAAATTAATAGTAAGATAATTACTTAGTTTTTTTTTTTTTTTCAATTTTCTTTGTTTCTTCAAATTCAAGCAAACTGATTTTTAATTATTTGCAAATAATTCTTTCCGCAAAGTTTGATATTTTTTAAGAATTTAATTCGAAGCGTGGTATCAAGGCAAATTTAATTTAATTTGTATTTTTTATTAATTATATGTTTCGTGCTCGTTGTGTGTTTAAATAAAAAGATAGGGAGAAGGCAATAACGAGCTACACCCGATGTTCGGGCAAAACTCTTCTTTAATCCGAGGATTTTAAATAAGATACAAACGTTTCGATCCACTATGGGATCTTCTTCAGTGTTTCTACATTAAAAAAAAAAAATGTATTGTACAGTCGGCGTCAATGAATCGTTTCGTATCCCCGGGAGCTAGGGGTAAGAGAGACGGTATTCCCTAGGAGTAACTACTGCCAACGGGCGCCGCACTAACTAACTGTAGCAGATTTCGATGAATTGACCAATTACAGTATTTACTGCTAGGAAATACCGTCCCTCTTACCCTTAGCTTCCCGCGTCCACGAAACGATTCATTGACGCCGACTGTACATCTGAATATGTGAATCGATTGAAGTATTTGAAACGATAGCAACAGTGTCGCATATTTGGATATACAGTCTGTCAAAGAATAAACGTGATTTCACTTTAATTAGTGGAAAAATTTATTGTTATAGAGATAAAATAGTTAATATAACACTGCAAAAGAAAGAGATTTAACGTGATATTGTTATATACGTAAAGATATAAGTTCCGACAAAATATATGATACAACTATTCTCGCTCAAGATTTCTTCGACGACGGACTCTCTGCTTCCTCGGCAAGCGTTTCGTCATTATCCTCTATTTTCAAAGGTGCTTGTCGATCCGTACACAAAGATCGATTTTGATTTTGAAAACCGCTAGAAGATCGTGAACATGACCTTGAATTGACGCGAAATATTTATCTCGGCGAGATGTCAATATACGTTGCAAAAGATTTTTTTAATATAATACAAAATGTAATGTACAAATAAGTCGGTCCTTACCTGCATTATATTGTTACGCCGCGGACACCGAGTGTACGCGGCGCGCACGATGCGTTGATTCGTGGCTGGGCAACGGTGGTTGTTGATCTGATCGGCGATTAGGATCCGAGTTCAAGTCTGTGTCGCGGCGCGTCTTTCTGACGGCTCGCTTTGTCGGTTTCGCTGTATATTTTCTGTTAAATAAAACGTTTTCATTGAGAAGCGTCTTATTATTGCCGCGTCCGCGTGGTGCGAGTTCCGGCGACCGGAGGAAGCGTTGTACGCGAGTGCAATATTTTGGAGGCTCGTCCGGGATATGTAACGATATAAAACTGAAAATACATGTACATCCATTTTACACGATTGAAACTATAAAATGCTTTTGTATTAATGTGTCCATTGTTGTCAATAATTGCTCGATATCTTCGAGACACTACTTTCCATTAACTTGACAGCGTAATTTTGCGAGACAAAGATCTCCATATCGTCTGATCTTTGCCGCAACAATACGAATATGTTTAATTAATTGTTTCAAGTTGTGTGTTTGTTTTGTTGACACAAAGTTGATGCTTTATGTGTACCCAACGTTTTTGATTGGATTAGCATCGGACGACTATGACAACCAATCTAATTGATTGATGTTTGGGTTCCTTTTTCCACTGAGTGCAAAATCTGGTTTCATGTTTCGGATTATTGTCCTTCCATAGGATCTAATTTTGACCTGTTCTTCCAAACCAACATTCCGCAAATGACAGAAAAAAGTTTTCTTTTTGTTAATTTTCAACATTTTTTTGCGACATTGAAAATGTTTGTAAACAAGTGTAATATACTAAATCCACGCTTAGAGAAGCAGCCCCCAAACGTGTTGTACCTTTATCGCTTAAACCGTTCAAAGCTAGAAATCTATCGGTGGGAGGGTAGATCAAGCGAGTGATGAGACATGTTCAGACGAAAGCTTTGTCGGTGATTACATTGCTCCAATCACGATCAATATTTTCACGTGCCCGAGTAAATTGCTTTTTTGATAAAAAGGTCCCTTCCATTGTGTGTCCCGTCATTACAAATTATGAGCACGGAGACGACTTCGAATTTCGTTTTATACGCGAAATATCCGAACCTTTTTCTTTCAATTTCGATCGCTTGCGTCCTTGACGCAACGTTAGTTTGAAAAACAGATCTCTTTTATCGCCTCCTTTTATTGTTGTCCGCGCCACATCACGTTCGGTAAATCATCGACCGATTTTTTTCTTTTCACATTGCTGCACTCACTTATTTACAAATGATTTCGACTTTCCTGTACAGGATAAGGAACTGAATTACTGGCACATATTAAGCAGACAGTCCAATATTATGTTTGATTAAATATCTGGTCGATGATAGTTTGGTGTTCTTAATTTTTTTCTTTTTTTTTTTTTTTTTTTTTTTTTTTTTTTTTTTTAGTTTATTCTTAGTATGAAAATTAAGAATAAAATAAGAAATGTGTCAAATAAAATTGATTTCTTATTTCTCAATTAATATAAGTAAACATAACCAATGCGCTTAACGCTCAATTTCCCAATCGCAATCGTTCCCAATATTGACAATCAAATGACCATGTTTTCAGCGTAGTTTCTTTTTTTTTTAGCGTCTTAATATCTGTTTACTTACTTTTTTAGTAGTAAAGGAAACGTAACTAACTCAACTCGGGCGCTACATCCCGAGGTGAGTCGGGATCTTCAGAAGTCTTCCACACAATTATAGAGTGCGAGAAAGAACCTGCGATTTTAGGTGGGCTCCGAATCATCACGGAAGTGTATACCGCTTCGAGGCTTAAACTTCCTCTCTTAATATAAGTTTTTACGGAGCAAGGTTGTTAGCCTAGCGCCCGAACCTTCGAACTTGAAGGACTAAGTAATTGGAAGCTCGATTTAGTTCGCATTTCAGTCGGTAAATTCGACTGAAAGAGATCGGGACCGGAAAAATCCGAAAGTGTGGATCTTAAACTCGGGATTTTCCTGCTCGCAGCCTCCCACACTTAAGTCGCGAGCCCATTAGGCCGGTAACGGACGTACGATCAGGAAAAAAAGCGTGTTTCTCAAACTTGAAAGTATTTTCTAAATTAGTTACTTCGGTTTTAAATTTTTATTTATTCACTGTAACAGTAATTATATTTGTTGAACATTTTAACGAAGATTTGCTCAAATAACATAACATACGTAGTTTACATATTTTTAAGAAATTGTTTAAATTTTTATTGACAGAAAGTGACACCGTCAGTAATTGAGTCTTTTATCCTACTTAACAGCGGCTGCTCGCGACATTTTCGATCCCTTCGAATGTTTGCAAAGAAACGCGAAACGCGAAAAAGGTTTCGAAACGTGATGCGTAAGCGTCACTCGTGATAAAATATGTCGTTCTCTCTGCTAAAAGTTCGACAACAACCGATGCTTTCTCCGCATAATGCATTCACCGAACAAATTGTATTCTTGTTTTGAGAATATCCCACTTACTTTAAATATATTTTATACTAAAATAGGCGCCAAGAAGAGTTTCTTATTTTAAGAGGAAAATCCTCTAAATAGTAATATTGATAATAATATATACTGATTAGAATATAAAAAGCCTCTATAGAAAAACATATATATCTCACTATCGAAAAAGACTATATTCTTAAATTAAGAATATATTCTTAAATAAAGAATTATATTCTTAATTTCAGAAGAATATTATCTAAAATCTTTAAGAAGATTTTTTAAGTACAAAATCTTCTACTTACGAGAATATAATTTTTTCGGTGTACTTACGAGAATATAATTTTTTCGGTGTTGTAAGGAAGGATGCCCTCTACCAGCTTCTACAAGAATTTGAGGTCTATCTTTTACGGATTGAAAGTTAGGCCAATCACGCTCTCTTGTTTGATAAACTGTAGTTGTTACGATGCATGTACACTACGTTGTGACCTTGTGAAAATATAACGTTTCTAACATATATACGTTCAAAGAACAGCTTTTCGAGCTATTTCACTTATCGTGACGTTTCGCGATTTACATCTTTTGATGATCGGACTTTCAAGTGAAAGTGACCGATCATGAGTCAGACACGCATAATCAGCTCGGCATTGTCGGGCCGATTAAATAGGCCGATATGTAGTTCGTGCGGGCTATACGCATAGGTATACGCTAACGCTACGTCTTTGACCCAGCTTTGAGACACATTCTCGAAAAAGAGCTAGTATATCATAAACATCACAACAATCGATCCTGCTCGTTATTTTCACCGATAAGCGCCTAGCGCGTTACGCTCGAGTCGGTTACTGCCTCTCCACTTCGTTTATCTCGCGCAAATTGTTCGTGTTACCCTGGGAATACGCGACCGAATCGAGGGGATCGCTCGTCCTTGGAAAAGTCATGAAAAAGTGATTTTCCGGGTAACGGATTTAGTGCCGCGGTTCGGTTCAAGTTTTATTGCACAGTGAATTTTTCCAAAAAACGTCACGCTGACGCGAGCTAGTTTACTAGTGATTTCTTTTTAGTGAAAGAGTGTCACAGGTCAAAATAAATTACCTTAATTCTCTGCAAACTCTCTTAAACTCGTTGTCCGAGCGATTTTTGAAAACGAAGATATCTCTCGGCATTATTTTTTCTAATGACAAAATTTCAAAAAAATATCCAAATTAATTTTATTTCCTTAATTTCAAACGTTGACTGTGATTTACAAATTTTTTGCAACGTTTTAGCCAATATAAAACATCGCGTCGGACATAATTGTCAGAGTTTGTCAGGATTAGAGTGAATTTCTTTGTCCCTCAGAGAAAAACGGAAGGATTTGATAATATATTCGCGAATATAAAAAAATCGAAGCGCTCTGTTTCCAGTGTTAACAATAATGTAGACATCTTTTCCTTTTGCGCGACCATCAGTAGGGGTCAGTTTTGAATCGGTTATTGTGCGCGAAAGAGCATCGCGCGTTCGTATCGGCTGATGACCTAACTAGATAGACGTGGGACTTTTGTCAATTGTCAAAGCAAAATTACGCGTAAAATGTACTTGAACTGCTACAATGCTCGTTAGAATGACCGTCTCGTGGCTGATTCCCGATAACTTCGTCGTCGCGAAGCGAAATCAGATTTCGAATATGTTCTGTGACATTGAGAACGCGCACCTTTGACAAAACGGAGAATGATGCGTGTGTAAACCACGGAGGGAGAGAGAGAGAGAAAGAGAGAGAACGTATGTTCAACAAAATTTCCACAATCAATTATTCTGTCTTATAATTTAACGCGGTCGTGTAACTCGCTTGTCGATCTTTTTAGTTTCGATCCAGAATGACCCAACATTAATCAACCGGAAGTAAACATTATTAGAATCTCTCGGTGAGACTGTTTGCCTTTCACCTTCACCGCCAAAGTAATCAAACCCGTCCCTCCTTCCCCTTTCCTTCCCCCATTAACGCCGCAGTTGTCACAGCCGTTCCGTCACATTGGACCTCAGTGATGTTGACCTGTCTATCGGAAGCTGTTACGTTAGAAAACTCTGCGGACGGTGTCATTTATTCGATCGAACGTGTGTAAACCGTAAACGACGCCAGAATGAGAACTTGTAGCGCTCGTTCGTTCGCTCGCTCGTGTTGGCTCGCGATATCGTGTTCTCACGACACGTGGTCACGTCATGACTACGATGACGAAGAGAAAGAGGTGGGGATAAAACACGCGCGAGAGAGCGTATAACACATTAATTCATCCGTCAGCGCCTTTTTTTTTTTTTTTTCCGCTCGCGCGAATGCATGACGCGAACACCACACGGTCGCGCGAATGCGCGACGCGGCGCCGCGATGCAACTGGCGCGCGCCGCCGGTGCGTCGCGTGATCGCCCGCCAACTTTTAGTTGGCGTCGATTCACGTGGACGTGCGGGCAGTGCGAACGCGGGTGTGCGTTTCGCGTTTGTTTTATCACTCGCCCACGATTATTCGCGTTTATTCAGCGTCAAACATTAATCGCGCGCTAATTAATTAATGCGCGCGATTAGTCGCGCTCGCCGCGCGTTTCCGCGTAGTAGTTTCGTCGAGCTCCGTTCCAACCACGCGTTGAGATCGTCGCGTCCTCGTTTAAATACCGGAATCGGTGCGTTGCGGAGTCTTTGTTCTTTTTTTTTTTTTTCCTTCCTTCATCTCTCCCGAGTTGATGTCATCGCGCGCAACGGGCGTGTGATCGAATGATTATTTTCGTATCTACGTGCGAACTGTCGCGAAATATGCAGTGCCGCTCGTTTCGTAGCTTCGCTCAGCAATTTTTGGATTCTTTGGTGTGTATGCAAACGCGGCCATCGGGAGTTTGATTTCAACTCGAGCTGAAATTCGTCCGAAATATTTGTGAAAATTATTTTTGCGCAGTTACAAAATCGTGTGCCGCGCGAGTTGTGAAAACACATAGTAACATAAAGCCGTATATCACCCGACAAGTTTCGTAAATTATTACAGTCTTGTTCGCGGCGGAGAAATTCGAAAATAAACAACATTGGGAATTTATTCTGCGGAAACACACGCGTTATTTTGTCAATAAGTTCTTTGTTCTCCTTCTATGCGAAAAGAAGAGAAATGAAGGATATCCTCGAATATCTTTAAATAGGCAGTTTTGTGACGCACACGATACCCACACACACACACACACACACACAAAACGTTGAAATTATACAGAGCGGTAAAGTGGGTACCCTATGCTCGCCATCTCTATCAAGAGACATAATATTTCTGTCGCGAGATCGACTTTGTTTCCTGTGCCACATTGTGCATGTGCATGCAATCGCATAAATAATTTAAGCGTATAGCTATAGCTACATCGGTAACGAGGTTTCAAGTTTTTCCGAGTCTCCGCGTTTTCTCGCCGAGAAACTAATATTTTCCGCGCGATATATATCTCTCTCCCAGTCTTGACTTCATTTATAATTGTATCGCGTTGTTCTCATTAATTCACCCGTGTCTCGATTTTATCTAAACTATAATTAGTTTCGAACTCTTCGATCAGAAACTTGGGAATATATAAGTACAATGTTTGTGTGTAAAACATATAAACTTGATTAAATTCTCTTTGAAAAGGGGCTGTGTAATTAATTAATTAACTTTGAGTTTTTTGAGTCTCTTTCTCTCTCTCTTTCTCTCTCTCTCTCTCTCTCTCTCTCTCTTTCTCTCTCTCTCTCTCTCTCTCTTTCTCTTTCGTGTTCCTTCAGCTGGTCAATGATAAAAAAAACTCACACACATAATTAACGCCGCCAATGTTTGCAATGAAAAGGTTTTTTTCCACGTGGCATACGTGTTGTTTCTTACGGCGTTAATTTGTTTAGAACAAGTTTAGTAGAACAGCAGTTTGAACGCGTGCCAGAAAAAGTTCGGTATATTCCTCTCACAGTATACAGAACGTCGTTTTCATCAACGGATCGTTTTCATTGAAGATCCAGTGTTGTTATCGACGTGCTTATTTCATTGACCGGATGATGACGCGATGATAAATCTGTGCCGGATACGTCACGCCGTTTGACGGACTCGTTAACTCGAGAGAAAAACGCGAGCGTTTCGCCTTCTCTCAGTTTTTTTTTTTTTTCTTAGTTTAACTTCTCTGTAACTATTTCAATTATAAGATTTCCAAGATTGTAAGTCTCAGCTTGTAAGTTTTTCCAGTGACATAAATTTAATCTACATTTTTATCTATACCGACTTCAATTTCTTGAATCTTCACCGCAGAATAGGTTTTTGTCTGACACACTTCATGACTTTGATAACACTGTGTGTGTGTGTCGAGTTATTTTCATAAAATAATTACAATTTTTTTTTCAAATATTTTAAGCGTTCCACCATTTTATTCTATCTTTAATCCTTTGTTGCAACAGTATTGCGCATTGAGAGTGACCAAATGACCGATGGTCGAAAAACGTTTGCCTATTAATTAATAAAATAAACTTGCGATACAACAACATCCCCCTCCACCAGTGTTTTCGCTCTCAAGGCCTACTTCCAATTTCTCAATTTTGAATTAACGGAGCGTCTCGCAATTACACATCAGAATTTCCAAGATCGTTACTAACTTATTTCACATTTATGAAATGCAAGAATTTTTTGCGATATTGTTCGCAGATTGCGCGTGTTTGTGAGCTCTTTCTCGTAACCCAGAAGTGTTGTATAAATAACTACCGTATATCCTTTTCCAATATTTGACACGATCTTCGGGAGAAACGATTTTACCGCACGTGTATCGAGACCGTTTGTGTAACGTGTGAAAATCATCCGATTACAATCTTCTCGCCGCGAACATTGTCGTCAGAGTCGAGTAATCGCTTCGCGATCGGCCAAGGAACTTGTTGAGTCGTAGGTACTGTAGAATTCAATTTTCCTAATGGATTTTATCGACTCTCTTGGCGTAGTTTCGCGATTTGATATCTTCTAGCCAGCCGTTTCGCTTTCGTTTTTCTTCACTGTGTGAATTTTCGTACAGCTGTGAATATCATTTTTGCACTGAGATACGCGCGGGAACAAAAAATTACGATTTCATTCGCAGTTTCCTGCTCACGGAAACGAAAATTTGTACTCGAAATTTTCAACGCGGGTTTGTTAGTAATGTAGTTTTTATTTAAAAAAATATATATATATATCTTACTCTTGTGCAAATTTTATGATAAATTTATTTGGCAAATTTATATTTTTCAGTAAATTTTCTTTTCTCTCAGAAAATATATTTTTTTGATAAAACAGGAATTGATCAAATAGATTAATAATAATAATAATTTTATTAGGTATAATAAAAAGAGATAGAGAGAGAGAGGGAGAGAGAGAGAGAAACTTACTATGCTTATCTTTGCTTGAGTACTTGAACAATGACGTCATCGGTCTACGGCACGAGTCATGGTCGGTCGCAGTTGAACAAAGAATCACTATCAACCGAGGTTAATTACTTCGCTTTCAACCGGTTTTCCGTTAAACATCAAAGCCACCATCATTAAAGACATATCAAGTTACATTCAACAACTTTCCTCACGTGTAATTTTACCACAATGTTTGAAATATATCGCGGGGAAAGGTTTTCTCCGTAAATTTGCATATTAACAATGGCATGCGCACTTATGTTTTATTAATGATACTTTAATTAGGTCAGGGTAATAATAATGCGAATAACAATTAATGTATCCTGGCGAAACGAGCATGTCGTCAGAATTGTTATTGACGTCAATACGAACGACAAGGAATACCTTGTAGTGGAATTGTACATCGCGCGTATCGCGCAACGTATCTTGTGTCCACAATCGAAAGAGTTCATCACGTTATTAGATATATGTGTAGATTATGATTAAGAAGAAACGTATAAATGTCACTTCGTATCTCGCGGACGATAAAAAACAATCTATTAACGAACCATTAAACTCAAGCACGTTGGCTGTATTATAAATTTAGATGCTAAGAATCGGAGAATGGAATACGACAAGAGATTCGTTTATGGTTATGGCACGGGAGAAATATGCGACGCTCGCGCAGTAAATTTACGCCTAGTTCGCAATGTTCTCAGAAATTTAATTGTTAATTTATGACGAAATTTATTTAACGCCTTCGCGAACACGCGAGTTTTATATTTATATATATTACGGTGCGTGCGCAAAATATATATGTATATTTATTTTTATTTATTATAATATATATATACATATATATATATATTATATGTCCATATAGTATATACATTATATATTATAAATATTCATATATAAAGCAAGGTATTTTTTGTGAGCATAATTTTGTCGTAAAAAGCACGATTATTTACAATTAAATTTAATGTTTCTAAATAAGCTTATGTTAGTAAATTCACGAAGAGTACTTGGGTGAATATATTAATATTGATGAGACCAACCAAGAGCTCGAAACGTTTTGCCTAAAATTATGTAGTATATGTTTTTAATTTTTTGTGTAAATATTTTTAAATAACATCTCTTGCTCGCAATTAACCTAGATTATATTTATAATTGCGAATATATTAATATAAATTATGCAAATATGTTTCTCTCAATAGTCATTACAAAATACATTTTTCTTCTATCATTTACACAGTTTCAAGGCTACGACGTGTAATTTTAATTATTCTTTTTGCTGCGATTTCACTTCGCGCGGTGACACCGCGCGCGCTTGTTCGCGTAGGAGTGGGTGTTCCGTTAGCACAATAACAGAACAAAAGAAAAATATCATGAGCGACGTTATATTTCCATTGTGGCCGCTTACACACGCGCAGCACCACACGACCGGTCCTGTGTCTGTCGTTAAAAGGAATATTTTCCATCAAAAGAATCGATTATTTTAAATCGGGGAAAACCTCTTTTCCTCTATCGGATCTCTTTCTTTGCATCGTAAGTACCGGATCCGTCAAACGCTATACATATAAATGAGTACTTAGTTCGGGCTGATTATTCACGCACACACAACATCTACGTGGCATCTGAGTGATTTTGTTTTTCAAAGACGGATTATATACGGATTACAAAGAGGATATATATGATTTGCGTAATATCGCCCTTGCGTCTCTGATACGCATTTCCAACCGGGCTTGTCACGTAACTGTCGAACAACTTTTGAACAATAAATATTGTTCTAGAGCTGATATTGGCTCGCTCTCGTAACAACTAGCACGCGGATCAATTTAAATGACGTGTCGGATTATTGCGTTGTCAACTTTGTTCAGCACCCACACACGTTATTTCGCGCTTTAGCGCAAGCACGTCGCGCATATAACGTGGCCTATTTCTTATTGTCATGTGTGTGGTTTTCATTCTTTGTTGGACATTAATGTGTTCCGAAGAAATATATTACACACTTGGAGAGGGGCTTTGTGACAAAAGAAAAAAAGAAAACTTCAACGGAGTTATATGTTTTGAAACCTATTACTCTTTTCTCAAAGTAAATCTTCCCCTCTCTCTCTCTCTCTCTCTCTCTCTCATGTTTCTTGGACATTTATAACAATTTACGAGAAAAAAATTGTCAGTGTTTACCCACGAAGACACTTCGGTGTTAAATTCTTCTAAATGTTTGATTTACACAAACATTCGGTGTTTATTTCACATTCCCAAAATTTTAACTTGGCACAAACATTGCGCCGAAACAAATATAGCTAATGTAGAGACAAGAAAATAAATGTATTAATTTCCCGCCAAGTTTTGCGATTGCAAAATACAGTGACCCGGATTTTATTGTACTTTTTTTTTTAATTATTTATTTAGCGCGCTTGCCATGTTTATTTGAAAGCTGTCATTAAAGAGGTTAATTAAAACTCGGGTGTGATTTTAAACAGCTCGGCTCGCGTTAACAATCTTCGTCTCATTGAATGGATACTAATTTACGTTTGTCGAGTTTTCATTTCGTTTTATATTTCTTGTTGTTTGCAACATTAACGCAGAATCTTCTTCACGTACGATAAAAAGTAGGGAAAAGTGTTTTTGAAATAATTCACGCTCTTAAAATTATATATTCTAATCGCTACACGGATAGAAGAATTTGAAAAATTACACAAACCTTTAAGTAAGAAAAAATATTTTTGGTTACCGATGTAAGAAATCGTTGAGTGCGCTCGATTATTTGAAAAATCCAATATCCCTTTGACAGAAAAAGAAATATGATTTCCGAGAATAATCTGTAACGCGCCATTCGAGATGGACTACGTGATGTATTCGAGAAACTCTACGGACACGATGTTCAATTTATTTTGTTCACACGAACAGAAAGTTTTTAATAAGATGAGACAAATAACAAGGAGATACGAAACTCGAGTGACATTGTAATGACTTCGCGCAAGATGAGACTTACGCGCAAAAAAAACGAAAGAGAGAGAGAACGGAACGAGTCTCTTTCTCGAGTTTTCGAAAGCTGTTCGGTTTATATAGTTCCGAGTTCTCGTGAAAAAAAAAAGTGCGAATAATCGTGAGAATAAATAAAGTTTCAAAGAGAGAAAAAAAAAACGGCCGAAGATTCGTAATTCACATATTCACTGAACGTCTCGATGACGGACTATCGGCGCGCGAAAGTGTGGGGAAAACGCGCGCGAAGATGATCGGACTGTCGTTCTTCATCTGGATGATAACGAGATCGCGGGATCGATCGACGGAGGTCGGATTTGAGAGCAGACGGGATTCTCGTAGAGAATCGGTTCACAGTCGGGACCTTGCGGATTCCAGAGAAACGGCGTTAGCCATCTACGAACAAAGGCGACATCGTCCAAGACGGCGTCACTCGCGCCGTTATTATGTCGATCGTAACAAGAGGTGAGTGAGTGGCATGTGCGATGTCGCGAGTCGAGTGGACTTGTGCAAGAGCGAGGATTGGATGCGAATAGAAGGATCATCATCCGGCCGGTGATCGCGATCAGTCGATTAATTGGAAGTTTATATATGAGATTTTTAATGCGCGAAGAATATCGCAAGAAGAAAGACTAAAAGTGAAAATATATCACTTGAATTTTCCCGGTTATTCGTGTGTAAGATATTGCGAGATAATTAAAAAAAAAAAAAAAAAACCTATGACGGCAATGCACACACAGACACACACACACACACACACTTCTCTCTTTACCTTTGCTCTTGAGCGTTACGAAGCGAGCTTATATTTGAGATAAGCCGCTAGTCGTTTAATACCGCTTTAAGATCGTATATCTATAGCGAGGTTTATTAAATCGAATCCCTTTTTACTCTAACGCTAATGTAATCGACGTAGCTGCGGAAGAGCTTATCCGACCACGCGGCGAAAATCAATTTTATATCGTTCGCCGTTCAATGAAACGGCAAAAGACGGTCGCGAAACAATGCGTTCGCGATGTATTAGCGCGTGTTGTTGCGAATTATAAATCGAACGTCACACGCGTGTTATCGTGCAAATCCGTTATCGCGCGAAATCACATCCAGCGAGTGTCAGGCTTATTTGTAATTCTTATCTGGAGTCCCGGAGTCTATCGATAAACGTTTTGTCGTTTTTCACATCTGCGAGCCAAGAGATTGTAATATGTAACAAACTTTTTGTTCGAACACAGGACGCGCGTTTTGTATGCGTCGCGTTGCGACATTAGGGGAGAAACGTGAGAGAATAAAATTTACATGTTGAAATACGCGCGCGATTTTGTGTATACATATTATTATGTACACGCAGGCACACGCACTCACGCGCACGCGCACGCTTTTGCGAGAGAAAGAGAAACGAAGGAGTTGTTGTATTTGCATACGCGCTCGATCGCAATATTTCTTGGATCATCATCCCGGAAGCATCGGTTTCGATGTAAAAACCGGATCTCTCGACGGATCCTCTCCGCGCGACTCCGCCATTTGCATAATATCGCATTCGCGTCTTCATAAACGACGCGCGGGTAAAGTATGTACATCGATTGTCTTCGTTTTTACGGCGCTTTCGTACTTGAATTGTCGTATCTGTGAAACGCGCGCGAGGAGGAGTTCTTGACACAAATCTGACGACCCTGAAGGGGGTATGTAGGTGATAAACACCCTTAACAACCGCGCAGCACGCTAACTCTTTCGGGATCGATATTGCGCTTTTAAACAACGGTCCAGAGTATCGAACCGCGCGAGAGAATTCGCTAACGCGTTATTGCAAAAACCGTTCGCAGCAACGTTAGTTTTGACGAACAATCGAATTTTTAACAAGATATATATATAACTTAAGTGCCTCGGTGGCCTAACGGGGAAGGCGATGGCACGGAAAGCCGGAGATTCCAGGTTCGACTCCTGGCCGAGGAGTTTTTTTTCGCAATATTTTAAAATTAGTTAGGGCGGTATCCGGGGTCTGTCATATGTGAGATGCAAATCCAACATCCTATATGATTTTAAGAATTGAGTTTTCAATTAAAAAAACACTCACTTGTAAAAATTTACAAGTTGAATTCGTTACATGTGTATGTATATATATATACACGTACAGTTTCTGCTCAAACATCCTGCGAATGGCTCGTAAAGTCTTATATATATCTTCACCGAAAAAATTGTATTCTTATTTTGAGGATATCCCACTTACTTTAAGTATATTTTATACTAAAATAGGCGCCAAGAAGAGTTTCTTATTTTAAGAGGAAAATCCTCTAAATAGTAATATTGATAAGAATATAATTATACTGATTAGAATATAAAAAGCCTCTATAGAAAAACATATATATCTCACTATCGAAAAAGACTATATTTTTAAATAAAGAATATATTCTTAAAAATAAAGAATATATTCTTAATTTCAGAAGAATAGCATCTAAAATCTTTAAGAAGATTTTTTAAGTATATAAAATCTTCTACTTACGAGAATATAATTTTTTCGGTGTTGTTATTAATTTCAACGAGCCTTAAGTCATAATCGAATTTTTGTTTCACCTCGAAAACTGATCCTCTCTTTCTCTCTCTCTTTCTCTCTCTCTCTCTCTCTCTCTCTCTAAGATTCTCTCTGTAAATTTTGTCTCTTTTCGTGCGCAATGCAAAGTTCCCAACAACAACTGTGCGAAACAACAGCTTTTTATATATTTATAGGTTTAATCTCGTAGGGGAGCAAATTTGTTTGTTTTTTCTCCCGAGACGGTTTGAAATTGTTTTTTTTTTCTCAGACAATTTTTGCTATTCAATTACGTTCCCACCGCGAGAGAGAAACGCGCTTCCACATACCCAATAACACGATGCTGCGCACGTTTGCGGAAAAAAACGACGTTTATGGAAAACACACAAGCTTGATGACAGGTTAATGCTCGTTAACAAACGCCTACGCTTAATCTCGCGGCAAATGGCCCCTTCCCCTTCCCCCCCCCCCCCCCGGATCGCGTTTAGCGAAAAACCTCGGCACGGTTCCTAGACAAAAGCGCGAGAGCCGTCGCCGCGGCTCTCTCTCTCTCTCTCTCTTTCTGTACATATATATGTCGAATGTGGGGAATCGGACCATTTTTTACAAGCACTCTCGGAGAAAATCGATACACGTACTCCTCGACAAATCGAACCAACGCCCTCGACTTTTCTTGCGCAGCCTTCTGAACGTTTTATCGACGTTTCCGCTAAATCCCAATTGCTCCTCAAATTGATAAAACGCTCGCTATTTGCTCGACTATCAGGCGCAAGTTCTTGATGGAAAGAGCTTCGTTCTCTTCACGTTCTCCGAAACGCGGTTTATCGAGGCGCTTTGTCGACGCGAACACGCGTTATACACGTGTGTGTATCATATTCGTTCGTGGGGGGGGATTTTTCTTATTATTTCTTTGGCGTGTGCGACGCGTTGCGAAACTTCGAAAGATAAAAAGTGTTTTAAGAAGATGATGTTTTTAAATTATGCAGGAGACGGGCAGAAATTGTATGAAACGAAAGTATATACATACATACATATATATATATATGTATATATATACTTATATATATATATAAGTTACTTATATATATATATATATATATATAAGCACAGTAAAAACTGTGAAAGAAAAAGATGTGAGTTCATTCAAAAATAACGACTTAATATTATCTTCTGATGGACTGGGATTAAAATTGACGCCGAATGTTGACTTGGGACACGATTCTTTATCGGTCTCCCTCGTGTTTTGATTTCATATATCAAAGACGCGCGCGGTTCGTCGGATCTTAACGTGATGGAACTCGCATAAAAAGGGAAAGCGGGTTTCTTCGACAAATCCTGACCTTTCTCGGAAAGCGTAATTTCTCAAGTAGTTTATTTTTCTTACTTGACTCGTTTGGGCGGAGAAGTCCATTTCCTGTGGCGCGAAAACTCCGGAACATGATAATTACTTACGCGTTTGCAAACACGTAATTACTTTCGTTATAAAATATTAGTAAAGTAAAATAATAATAAAAAATAAAACATCGAATTCAATTAGTTTTGCTCCGCGAAAAACGTTTTTTTTTTTTTTTTTTTTTTTTTTCCATCGTCTTATATTTCTCGAAGATTTCATTTCGCGAAAAATCGAGATGCGCGTTGCACTTTTGTCTTGCTTGGTCTTCGTGTTTTTTTTTATTTTTTTTTTTTTATGTTCTAACCGTATATAGCATGTCACATCGAGACCGGCGCATGCCACTTCGAAATTTCCATTTAAACGAGATGACCGTTGTGTTCGCGCGTAAACACAATCCTGTTCGCGTCTCTTCGGCGATCGATAGTCCGCTCATTCGTGACTGAATGTGCAATCGTGATTGCGTCTTGTTCTCACGTTACGCATAATTACGACCTTAATCAGTGTAATGCAATGGCTAAGATGAAAAAAATATTTATACGCGATGTGTGTGTGTGTGTGTGCGATGCATCGTCTTCAAACGCACGCGATGAAAGTAATTTAGAAAGCAATGAAAGGAAAAAAAAAATAAAACGGCGGTATATATATTTGAGAGGTTTGATTATAGCGGAAAACTTGCGTTTTTTTCCACGATGAAACGTGGATTTCAAAACAAAAAACGAAAACTACGAAATATTCGCGCGTGTTTTCTCTATTCCGCATAAAAAAAAAGAAAAACAAAAAATAAACAGATAAACGGGGCGCGAAAGCTCGGACAAACAAAAATATACGCCGCGTACGCAGTAGTTTTTTTACGGTGCGTATTTTACGGTAATTAAGTTTTCAATTTCGAATGTTGCATCAATCGACATTGGTGAATGTTTGTCACATTTTGTATTTTAAGCAAAGATGCGTCTTTTTCGTGATAATGTAATCGGCACGAACAAGGTTATCGCCCGCACGGAGGAGATACGAAATTTGCAACAATATCGCGCGGATTTTATAGCCGTGCCCGTTAGATCCAACCGCACGACGGAAAGACGGCAAACTGCTTTTTGCCGTTACACGATTCTTCTTTTATCATCACAATATTTCGTTATACGACCGATAAAAGTCGCGTGCGCCTTCATAAATACCCTCGGCAAACTCGGACTATAAAAGTTAATATTAAATTAAACAGCGCCGGGGCGTGTTAATAAAAACAACTATACTATAGTCAGTATAGTGAGGGCGAGATGATGTGTACGTGTGTATACGCCCCGAGTTTATAAGATAAGTATAAAAGTTGTGACACACACATATGGACGCACCGTGTGCGGTTACAATTTATAGGTCGTAACGTTTCATTGTGCGTAACATGCCGATCGTTATTTCCGCGGGAATCTGTTAAAAAGTCTGTCGGTTCTCTTTTCGCGCGATCCCGAACAAAAATTTAATAACTCACATCGAAGAGCCCCGAGTAATATTAAGCGTATTCGGTGTAATTATCTAATGGCGAGACCTAATGTGGTCCCTCATTTATTGACATATTCAGCATATTCCATATTACTGTAATATATGCAAGAGTTAATAGCTTGATTCTCTTCCTCTCTCTCTTTCTTTCTCTCTCTCTCTCTCTCTCTCTCTCTCTCTCTCTCTCTCTCTCTCTCTCTCTCTCTCTCTTTCACATACGTTCTCTCTGTGATATGGAACTTGCGTTTGCGAATCTGAATATTCCAGAGTAGTTGTACGCTCGTTGCTAACGCGTACAAACGCGTATAAAATCGTTTATTTATTTTTTCCATTTTTCAAAGACTAAAATAATTGAGGGATGTATTAATTCGTTGTTTTTTTTTTTTTTTTCGAATGCTTCCGTGCAAGCAGATTTTTCAGTAGAACGATTTCACAAACCAGAAATTTAATTATACTTTTTGTGATGATTAAAAGCGTATACTCGCGATACTTGCTCCGAATTGCTATTATTTTTTTTTTTTCCTACAATTTTACGCAGTTTAACAGTTTTATGTTAATTTCGATGAATCGCCATTTCAATTTTCCTTGTCACATCCAAGCGTTTACGATAAACGCACCGTTTTCGAGGTAATGATATTGTTATCGATTCGTTATGGCGTTATGTGTCCACGGACTTTACTTTTTGCTACTACGTTGTGTAATACATTTCACGGTTAATTAAAGGCCATCCTATTTCGCGTAGTGCAATTAGATGACGCGATGATTTTCCTCGCAACGAACGCGTCACTTTGTTCCTTGTTCTTCCAATCGCATTGATTCTTCAATTTGCACCAATAAAATACAAATCGGCTGTCGTCAGTTTGAAGTTATTAAATTTTCACAGCAGTAACACACATTAAATACATATATATATATATATACATATATATACGCATCGCGATTGCAAGGAATTTTATCGAGTGGCACACTGTCGATGACATAACTAATTGCAAGAAATAAAATATATAAAAGTAAAATTATATATAAGAGACTATATTGTAGTATATCTCATATTTTAACATTTTTTCTATACGATTTACAAAATTTATACGCACGCATACGCGCACATACATATGTAACATATATTTATCGTTAAAAAACGTACATAAAAAAACATTTATGTACGTTCTACATATTCTACATATGTAACAATATACAATATGTTTAACAATATGTACAAGGTGGTAGTTAAAGTAATCTAAAAGATCTCAACAGGTGACTTCTCACACTAATTCAAAACGAAAAAACTTCGTATTCGATCACGCGTCCGAAACGGCTTAGTTTTTTCTTGTACAAAAAAAAAGAGGTACTCGTTTTATATACTTCGGTCCGTTCCGGGAGCGGAAGATTAATTTATCAAACGATGAGTCTTTGTGTCCTTCAAACATACGCAAAAAGTTTCATCGTAATAACCCGAGTGGTTTTTGAAATTAAAAAACTCAAAAAAAAATAAAAAAATTTTTTTTCCTTCGACTCTGACACTCTTTGAAATCTTTGAAATTAAGCTTTTGTTTTTGCGACGTGATGTTCGTACGAAGTCACATCGCCTTGAATTAGAGCGAGGAAATTCATCTCTCTTAAAATCTCTTTAGAACATTTAATCGCCATTTTGTATATATACATATACGTAGAATGGATATGTATAACTGTTCTTTTATATAACAAGTTTTCTAACTCTACATATACTCTCTAATGACATACAATATTTGTCTTTTTAAAGCGTCGGATAATCGAGAGATTGCTGTGTTATTCTTTTGTCCACCTTTATCATCTTTTTATTCTCTTGACAATATAACGGTCGACATCGAGCCATCGATGTTTTTATTCATTCGAAGTAATGCGGTCACAAAATGAAATTGTATATTGTTCTGTCTGTCACGTTCGTATTCTCTATTATCCGCCGTTATAAAGCGGATGGAGGAATGAAGGATTTGTCTCTCCGCGGTATATCCCTCGCAACGTGCAAATTAAAGCTTGATCTTTTACAATTACGCTACAGCAATCTTCTTTTGTTGCACGAAGAAGATTGTGCGCATTGATGAACGCGAAAAGGTTTACGCGACTTAGCCTCCTTATGTAATGCGCATTGCTGAATTTTTATTACGTTTTATATCGCATTCAATAATTTTGCGCAACATTCCCGAAAAATTGTCTCTATAAAGATGACGAGTTCCATTGTGTTGTTTGCGCCATGTAAAATAGTTGCGAAATATGTATATAATATATACACACGACATATACATATATATATATATACATGTATATATGTATATACGACATACTTAGATAATCGATTATTTGAAAGACTTCATGGATATATAATAAGACGCTCTTCTTCTCTCATATTTTATTTTTAACACGAAACTAAACTGAATTCAATTTCTTACCAAACTTTGCTTTTACATTCCAACCGGGAGGGATTGGGCTAGCAAAAATATTTAGAATTAAATAAAAAAGAAATTGCGCCGAGAACGTACGTTTTCGTATGTACGTTCGATCGAAAACTTTCGTTTGAGATAATATTTACTCCGGTTTGTTTGAGAACATTCTTCATAGGTGAGAGAAAACATAAGAGATCTTGTCGATATGTAGAAGTTCGTATCGTCGTTAGATAGAGCCAGAGGTAAGAGTGCACGTATACGTACGTATACATATATATATATACAATATATATATATATACATACATATACAATATATGTATACAGGGTGTCCCAGAATGGCCGTACAATCTCTCGTAGGCAGGTAGAAGGAGTAAAACTGAGTCAAAAAGTCTTATACCATTTTGCTAGATTTGCAATAGTTACTGAGATTTTAATTAACAAAGATCCGCGAATAAGCGTGCATCGGGCTGTCTTACGCGCGTAGGACAGCCCGGCGCGCTTCACACAATTACATTTTAATAAGTATATGTTATAGTATATGCTGTTATATTAGCTCCTCCCATATGTCGCTATGGGTAACACTGTTAGCGCGCGAAGCGCGGCGGGCAGTCTTACGCGCGTAAGACAGCCCGATACACGCTTATTCGCGGATCTTTGTTAATTAAAATCTCAGTAACTATTGCGAATCTAGCAAAATGGTATAAGACTTTTCGATTCAGTTTTACTCCTTCTACCTGCCTACGAGAGATTGTACGGCCATTCTGGGACACCCTGTATACACACACACACACTTGCGCGTGACAAGCAATTTTGTTCGTCCGGGATATGAGCGCAGAGTTTGAAACATGATGCGCAGCTATATAGCCGGGTATAAGCAACAGACGCCGGCATGGCAAGTCAGTTCGCGTTCAGCACGCGACCGACTAGGTTCGGTCGGTCTCTCATCGCGAAGTAAGAGTTTAAGTGTATCGACGTTTATAGTCACGACCTTGGGACCTTGAATAGTCATCGGGACTGTACGATGCGGTTCTCGTGCGTGCGAAAGGGGTGTCTCGTTTTAATTCGCGATTAGCCGGAATGTAGAGCTTGTCGAGTCGCGCGTGCAAACGTCGGCGTTTGCTCGCACGTGACGTGAGCAGTGCTCCGATACTGACGCTCCGTTACGATCCAATCGCTTTTAATGATTTAACGGCAAGCGATTGGTGTTGGTGTGTTTGCATGTGTGTGTGTGCGCGCAAGGGTTCTCTCGCGAGAAGATCTCGCATCGTAAGTGCGGATTGACTGATGCGAGTCATTGATGCGCGTCCCGATTGGGCGCGATTTCGCGAAATGATCGCGTCGCGAGTGCGCGTGCATCGAAGTTGCATCGAGTAAACCCTCCCAAAAAAAAAAAAGCATTTTTTTTAGAATACGACACAAAATATCGCACGAATATCGAAAGAGAAAGTGTATATAACAAAGAAAAGACACATGTGAAGGGCAAAGAGGTTATAATATTTTCTAAAGAAAGTCGTATAATATATTGCGGTATCGCAAATGAAAAAGCAATAAAGCGGAAAATTTCATTCGCGTGCTTAAAAAAAAAAAAAAAAACGATGGCTGAAAAGAGCGTATCGACAGGATAGTAAAAAATGTGTTTTGTGGTTGCGTACCTTTATATATCGCGCGAAAGAAAAATGATGTTTCTTCTTTTTTTTTTTTTTTTTTTCATTTATAAGCGCGACGCGTTCTCGGGACGCGCGCTTCTATCGGCGCTTCCCCCGCCGCTTAGTTAGTTTTCCACATCTACTCGGAACATTCGTCATAATCGAATTCCCATCTATATATCTATATCGCGAACACACGTATATCAGCGACCAGATTATCGACCGTGTGTGATTGCGTACGCTTCCAGTTGCAAAATACTTGGAATGATTCCTATGACGAGAGCTTTGTTTTACGATTATTGCGTTTTGCAGCGTATAAACATACGGGGGGCTAAAAATAGGAAAATTTCGCGCCGCGAAATCAAAGGTAGAGCGCCGCTGCGCGCGCGGACAGAGAACTTGGATTAATATGTTTTTGTTTAAAAAAAAACAAAAAAAAAAAATATACGACGATACGTACGAGACGCGCAACTTGTTGACGCGCGAAGAGGCTGGTTGTCGTTGATTTTGATGAAGATCGATTTTTCACACGTCGGGAACTATTGATTGATATCCGTTTATTTAAGTGATACATTCGCGCTCTAGATTTGGCTGTAACGTTGAATTTGGAACTTTATTAAATTTGCCACGTTGTACGATACCCGTAATAAATTTATCCGCAGGATACGTGTAATTGAGCTCGATAAATAAGTTAAGGCAGTGTCTCGATATACGGACACACCCCTTCTCCTTCCTTTCCAAACAATATTACGGTGAATTGTGTGTGTGTGTGTGTGTGTGAAGAATGCTGATTTTGCATGTCGGTCATCGGATTAGAGTCACAAGTTTTAATCTCATCTCTCGTCTTTTATTTAAAACTCGTTAATCGTCTCCGAAATTCATTGTCGGTTACGTGTATTACATTATATTTTTTCGATGAAATTCCAAATTGTCTTATCCTCGATGCTTCCTGAAAATCTCACGTGAAAAACGAAGAATCCGGATATATATATTTTTCGGCAGGTTCGACTTCGGAAAAACAAACCTGTCACGAGAGAGAGCGAGAGAGAAAGAGAGAGTGGATTACATAAAGAGTTCAAAAACGCACCGAGTGATTCATCGGTACATTCTTTTCGCGCTTCTAATTTTAATACGGCGCGGCGCGCTTTATAGATATCTCGTTATTGCGCCATTTATCCGTCAAAAGGTGCGAGAGCGATTAGTTTTCTCGCGACCTTCGTAACGCTACAAATTCCAAATTTACTTCGGACACAGGGCGTGTCTTCTTGCACAATTGCGCCGAGGATTTCTCCGGGCGAGCTATTTGCGTGCTTTTTTTTTTTTTTTTTTCTCGTATTTTTCTTTACTCGCGTCGATGCGCGACATTGTATCGAAAGCGTCTTCGGATTTAGTTACCGCGTCGAAAGCGCAAACTTTTGTATTGCACTAATTAACGTGGCGCGTTAATGGTACGAGAATCCTCGTTCATTGTTCAACAAACAATGTATATTTAACAGTATCGTCTCTGTGCTGCAGCGAGTTCAGCTTTGAGAAAAACGAGAGTGGGAATTTTTTTTTTTTTTTCGATATCTCTCGAATTTAAACGCGCAGACTTCGATAAAAACGCGCGGCGCGAAGAGCTTGTATTCCCCGTTGTATTTAAAAATATTGTGATAATATTATATTATTGTAGAAGTGTTACTAAGAAAGATATGAAACTTCAATTTTTTTTTTTTTTTTTTTTTTTTTTTTTGAACTGAAATTGCACCAAGACGTTTTGTGTCACGACGAGTATATCTTGCGCGCGAAACGATATCTTAGCATAAAATGGCTGTATAAAATCATGTTCTCGACTTTGAAACATGAACACCGTAACGCTAAGGTGATGATAGATCCATTACCGAGACGGAAGCGGGAAAGTGCTCGACATCATTCGCATCGAGTTGACTCGTTTTTCTCTTTTCTTTTCTCTCTTTTTTTTTTTTTTTTTTT
>NW_018020669.1:592306-612002 GCF_002006095.1 Pseudomyrmex gracilis | reverse complement strand
AAAAAAAAAAAAAAAAAATGAAAATTATGAATGGGAAGTAATTTTGAAATTTTCTTTTATAAGCATTTGCTTTTTGAAAACTAATAGCGAGCGAATATTTTACGTATTTTANATTAAGCGTACACACAAAGATGGCATTGCAAGATGTGAATTTGCGAATCCTTTCGCGCCGAAGAACAGAAATAAATTGCGTTTCTATCTTTTGAACAAGTTGCATTTATAATCCGCCATAACCTTTTCTAGACTATTAACGGAAAATCGAGCTCATCAGTGAGAGGAGCCCAGTTATAAGTTGTTCCAGCGAATTAATCGCTCGGCGAGATGCGAATCCAGAAAGAGAGAGAAAGAGAGAGAGAAAGAGAGAGAGAGGGGCCATAACAAACTGTCGTCTACTTCAAAGATAACGTCGCGCGTTCTCGTTACGAGAACTTTACAGATTCCATTAAGACTTGGATGCGTCGCGCTCGATGTTCCCGCTTCATGAATGATGCATTTCCATCTTGACATTGCGTTCGTTTTTCGCTCTGTTTACCCGACGCGGGAATATCGCGGCAATAACGGTGAGACCGCGTTTGCTCTCTCGACTTCTCCGCGGCAAAAAGTGAGAATCAATTTTTCGAATGGCCGCCCAATGTTTTGCCCGACTGTCTGAGAGACTGCGGTAGACGTTTTAATTTTGACAAGAAGAGAGATAACGCGCCCATAATCGCTTTGCGACGACGTTAAGTAATTCGTAGCTCTATAAATGCTTTTTTACAACTCTGTGAAGATTCTATAAAACTATATTGGCTCTCTCTCTCTCTCTCTCTCTCTCTCTCTCTCTCTCTCTCTCTCTCTCTTTCTCTTAAACTTTCGCAAGCAAGAAATATTGATATGTTCGCGTAAATGCGAGTTTTTTTTTTTATTTACGAACGGATTTTTTATTTACTGAAACGCGAGCGAAGAACGAATCCTGAATGGAATGATTATGCGTGCAATAAGCGCCCGGCAATTTTGTGAGACTCGAGTGAAACATCAAATCGTCGAGAATTTATGCGCGAACGGTTATCCACAGCGCATAATACTCGTTCGTAAAATAGCGACGAGTATCACACTTTAGCTTTCTAACGCGAAATGGTTTGGTAAAGATGGACTGTAATGGACATGTAATGTGAATCGTATTCTTCTTATTCTTCGAATAGTGATCTTCTACAAACAGCATCGTAAAGAGACTACTGACCATTCGTGACGAAAAAAACATGTTTGTTTGCTCTCTTCCATTTCAAAACGTCATGTAAATATTTATATTGAATATCTAACGTACTCTCTCATATTCGCATTCAACAACATTCTTATGTAAACTCTGAAATTATTGTTATTACGCAAGAGAGTATAATTAAAAAAAAAGAAAAAAAAACAACAATTCTAAGAGAGAATCTATTTTTTCTTCATACGTACTTCGCCGATCGCTTGAACTTGCAAAACAAAAAAAAAGAAAACAATTTGTGAAAGTTCTAAAAGAAAGCAGACGGAATTGCCACGATCGTGTAAACATTGCGTAGAACGAGTTGATTTATCAAACGATCGATACTGTCATTTGCCCGCTGCCATCCATCTGCCATTCGCCGCGACAGTCAGCTGGAACAGATAAACAGTTTAGCGACAGTGGAGTTTGAAAGAAAGAAAAAAAACAAAAAAACAAAAACTCGTCAGCGTTACGCAACTTCGATGTTGAACGCACTCGGACGCGAATCGTTTCGAAGATAAATAGCGGTCACAGAGAAGAGAGAGAGGTTTTCTACCGGGGCGGAAGCTTATAAATACCAGCGGGAGCAGCGCGAGAGAGGAAGATTGCGAACAGAACGACGACGACGACGACGACGACGACGACGACGACGCGGTCGGACGTTACGTTTTCACGATGAACGAGTACGCGCTCGTTTTATCCCACGAAGTGGCGCCCAGACTGGCACGAAGGGACTCGGGAACCATGAGGGTGACGCTTCCGCTGACCTCCTTCAGACGACACAGCGGATGCGTTTCCACGCTTTCACGAGCGAAACCGCATCCGAAATTGGTGTACGTCGCAGTACCGTAAGTTTCCGCAATCATTCGCGCCGCAAATTGCTTAGAAAAAAAAAAAAAAACACATAAAAATGTTCGCCGGGTTATTTACGAACCGAGTCAAAAATAGAACGACGTTGTGTTTCGGACGAGCGAGATGGCGTGGTGTCCGACTGCGGGGAGAGCGGATTTTATTTTTAAAACGCGGCGCGGTACCATAATCGTCGGGGAATGTTTAAACCTTTCCAAAAAAATTGTTTTGTCGGGAGGGGGTGGCGGAAAAGATGCATTAGGAAATGAGTGCGGAATAATTGACGTCGGAAAGGGGTTCTGATAATCCGGCAATCACGGTTATATATATATACACGGATATCGTAAAGCAGGCATTACCTTAATGCAATTACCTTAATGCATGCGCACGCGATAGTGCGCGAACGTTGTGCGATATCTGATCTGTCGGATCTTGTAAAAAATCTTGAATTTTAGAGAAACACACACGTGTAATATTAACGCAATTATTTATTGCGTGTGCGCACGAGCGATATCCCTTTAACGAGCGTCGCTTCAATCACCGCGAAATCAAAGCGCGAATTGCGATTTCACCTTCGCGTTCGAAATCGTTGCGCCGTGTATTTTTTAGTTTTCTTGTCCGCGCGCACGGCGGTTTTCGCCGCGAAAGAAGAAATCGTCATTAATTCGTTTTCCGACATTATCTCGGTCGCGGAAATTCATCATTTATCGCCACGCTTCTCCGCCGTGAAACGCGCGGCAGGAAATGAACTCGCGTCCTGCTATCGAAATCGATAGCCAACCGCGTCAGCAATCACGGACGACGCGGATGATCCGAAGACGAAGCGCGCGCGCGCGCGCGTGTGTGTGTGTGTGTGCACCGCAATTGCCGGATCACGCGTGTGCGAAAGTGCACTCGTCGCGCGTAGTAAATGCACGTTTCCGACACAATTCGCGCATGTACGTATTGCACATATATATGCTGCATATGTATGTGTGTACGTGTACATATACATATACGCGAGCGAGAAACGGCGGGTAAAGTGATCGACGCAAATTAGGTGTTTCGGTAAGCAATCGATGGTACGTACTCGCGCGACCGTTAAATTTGCATGCTCGGTTGTGTGATTAATCGTCGGTATGGGCAGGATCAATTAATGCGCGTGACGTTCGTCGAGATCGTAATGAGATCGGCGTCGGTAAACGATAGTCACTTGCGAAACTGTCAATCGGCCGAACTGTTGAATCACGCGCGGTTCCTTCTCCGCGCGTGTTAATCTCTTTGCGTATATAGTCGCGCAAAATACGAGCCGTATCGACGAGCGATCGAATTAATTTTGCTCGTATCGATCGTTCATCTGATGAGCGGGCGTGAGTAATCGCAAAAGTATCCGGCGGTATTGTTGTGTGCACGTAAAGGCTGTGCGCGCGGTCGATGATGATTACGCGATTATCACTTTTTTTTTTTTTTACGATACAAGTTAAAAATATTCTCCGTACTGAGATTGAATGTATAAATAACAAACGCGTCGTCGTTCACTTGGAGATTAATGATAGATCGAGTGAATCGGCCGATCGGTTCGTGCGTGTGACACCCATCAAATTCGCGCGCGAGTTCGTCAGTCGATGGACGCGCACAATGCGAGCGCAGCTTTTCGTGTCACGTGTCGGCGATACTAGACGAGTTTTTCGTGTCGAGATAAATAATTTTTTCTAGCGACATTTTTTTTCTCTCTCTCTTTCTCTCTCTCTTTCCACGAGAGAGAACCGAACGAAAATCAATCGTACAATTGTTGCGAATTAAAAGCTAGCAAATTGTTCGGATTAAAGGCTGCCTCGTCGCGTCGCGTAAAACGGGCCACGCGCACACGATCGTTGAAATTTAATGACCGTAAATTTTAATGACCGTAGACACTTTTACACGGCGCGATTTGCTGCGGCGCGTGTCGCAGATTTATTCGGGCGCGCGGTTTACGAAGTAAATCGGAAATGTGTGTCTGTTATTTAGATACGCGTGTATCTTATAACTGCGACAAAATTGTTTGCCGTCTAGGCTTGGTCCCTATCATGTTCAAACAAACGGGGGACCTTGCCCGTTGCGTTTATCGCTCGCGAGAAACGTTTCTACGCGCGCAAATTGACCTCTATGTGTGTTCTCACTCAAGTGGAATAAGTTTCAAAGCGAAGCGAGGATTTATTCGGCAAGCCAACGTGCTGTGAGTGTTCACGTGCGAAATGTATTTTTTTTTTTTTTTTAATACAATGTTTGAAACAAACGGCTATGTAATAGCCAATGCAGGATGTTGTGCAAAAAATTGAAAACAGAATTGTGTCAAAACGTTTCGACTTTAATTTAAGTTCTTATCAATTGATCTGTTGACGATATTATTGTTACAAGTGTTATTTTTTAATTACAAGTTAGAGAATTGTTGATTAAACGCATAAGTAAACTGCTATTACACATATCATTGAAGAAAATAAAATAATACGCATTTTACAAGAAGAAGTCGATATAAAATTAAAAACTTGTAATATAACATTAACTTGTAATATAGTATATATTACAGTATATAATACAGTAATTAGTATATAAATTAACAGTAATTAGTATATAATACAGTAATTAGTATATAATACAGTAATTAGTATATAATACAGTAATTAGTATATAAATTAACTTGTAACATAGTACTTGTAATATAAAATTATGAAAATTCAATAAACAACACACTCTTTATATTAATAACAGATAATTGTTATACACTAGAACTTCATGTACGTCATGGTTGTGTAGCAGAGTGAGATCAGTACTGAAATCGTTGAAGTCTAGTTTGAATTTGATGTAACACGTTACTCCATCTATGTGTATATTAGTATTGAATCTTATCTAATATAGGTAAGTAGGAATCATGTAATAAAATTCAACGTCTCTCATCAAATTCAAACCACGGCTCTGTTTTTTTTTTAACAAATAACATTTTTCTGAAGTCAGACGTTTGAAATAATTTTGTTCTGTGTCTAAATAAATTTTTAGTCGAATTCCAATTAAAACAATGTCCCCAGGTTTCAATTCAATGTTTAGCTAAACCGGATGTTTCACACAATCTGTTCTTTTTTTAACGTAATTGCTATCTTTAGTATTGCTTTTTCTTTTATTCTAGTAGACAATTGACGCTTGGTTTGTCCTACATAGGTAGAATTGCATTGTTGGCATGTTCAATGCGATAATAAACCACGTGTTTTTTTGTTTACTTGTTGGTACATTATCTTTTTGAGTTTTTATAAATTTTCACAATTGGTTTAAATTTCTTTGTAAGTGGGTTTGACTATTTTGTTGTTAATTTTTAGGTGGCTAAGACAGTTGTTGTTGTTGTTGTTTTTTTTTTTTTTTTTTTTAATGAACGGTAGAACAAAATAAAATTGTTCCGTCTTTTCGTATATTATTAACAATTTGTTTGTTTAATTTAGTTAAAAACAATGCTCTCAATTTTTTTTTTAATTTAAACTTGTAAATTGATACACGCAATAATTCGAACTCAATTTGTAAAGCTCATTCAGGATGCTTGGTTTGCGTCACACATGAAGACCGCGAGAGAAAAATGTGATCAGACATTTTTGTAATTTTATGAAAGAAACGATTTTAAAGTTCGAAACGGTATTTCTCTGGTTACACGTTTGATAAAAATGCTCGTATCTCGGAATCTATCAAGAATTCCCTTCTCTCGCTTTGGATATCAAGAGGCACGGTAGTGCCTCGCGCCACAAGTTCACGCGCAACGAAGTTGCGCTCTAACTGCGCGAGCACATTGTGCCTCTTAAGACTGTTCTACATTGATCGCAAGCGTAAACGCAAAAAACTGATCTCGTAGAATTGACTAATCGTATTGATCAAATCAACCAATTAACCAGCGTGATTGGTCAATTCTACGAGATCTATTCCTTGCGTTTGCGCTTGCGATCAATGTAGAACGGGCTTTATACGTGAAAAAATCAGGCATTTCAATGGAGGGGAGATTTTTAATCAGCCATTTTTTAACAACAACTGAACCGATCGACTTCTTTTTAATCTCGTTTTCAAAATACCCCATTTTTAACTACCAAATCTCATCTCATACAGAAAATTGAAAAAAATAAATCTATCAAGTTCTTCTTCTACGGTCTCTGTATGAAATATCCAATTTATCTTCCCGTGAAAATTGAAATTAAAAAATCCCATTGCGAAAAAGACACCTTGGCCCAGAAATCAAATCCGGAGATTCCGTGCAAACGTCTTCCTAATTCACCCGAGACGAACAGATGTCCTCGCAATAGTTGTCGAAACACGACTTTATAATTCAAGAAAAAACGCGTTTCTCAACCCGCTTGAATTACAACAACACGAAATAAAATTTGTTTTTATCAATCGCAGTCAGAGCGTTGGTGCCGCAATCGGCGACCGCTATCAATGACAACGTGATACTATTAGTTACATCTCGAATGACAAGGTTACGAGATTAATCATAGTTTACATAATACAACATAATGATTGTTATTACCGTGGACGTACCTGGCGGCGCTCGCACAATATTCCCCGTCGATGTAAACAAAGAAAATTTAATTAAGTGGCGGACGCATTACTGCAGGCGTACAACCGTGACCGGCGGATAACTGCTCGCTTCCGACTTTGTAGACTCTTTGAAAACATGCAATCTCATTGCTATATTTGTACAGAAAATCCACAAACGCTGTCTGAGTACAGCGTGTACTCCCAAAGCTATTCTCTTTTCTCCCGACTGTCCTGCCTCGCTCGAGTTTGTTTAACTTTTCCTTAATGAAAACTCAACGATTGTCCCTAAATATCCAACGAAAACGGTTAAATGGATTTCTGTTCAAACAAGACGAAAGTTAGATTGTATTCTAAGCGACGTAGTTTTTTTCAAAAATGAGGAGAGACGTTATAAAAATTTTCGATATAGGATTATCGCAGTAAGTGGAAAAAAAAAAAAAAAACACTAAAATGTGCCACATTTTGTCTCGTATCGATCGCATATGCGCGTGCGAAATAGATAAAAAGTTCGGATATAATGAGTTCCTAAGTGACGAAATCTCCGCTCTAGTTACCCATCAGGATTCTCTCGCGAGCCTTAATTAGATATATTTATGACGCAACGTGAGCCAAAAAGGATATACAATTCGGTCTCTCTTGGCACCGTAAGAAGACGCTGGCACATCGTTAGTTTAATGAGGAAAATTCTACCGTGCATTTTATCCTTCTGTCTAATAAGAATGGCGCGTGCCTGTAATTTTTCTTCCGCTTGCAACACGTTGATCATTTACCAAGCGTGCACGTTGTATCCCCGTGCCGCCTCAGTATCTTTTTGAGCATGGAAAACATTGTTGTTCTTCGTACGTAACATAAAAAAATTATCTACGGTACAAAATAGAACATACACAGAAAAAAAAAAAAAACAGGTTTGTTTCAGAAAGCAGAAAGTTTAATTATCACATAACCGGCGCGAGAGAGAAATTTGCTGAGCTTATTGAATTTTTTTGTTTGTTTGTTGACGAAACAAAAAACTTTTTAGCAGACTCAAAAGCAACATTTTTCTTGTTGGCATGTACAATATAATAGCAAAACTTTTTTTTTTTGCCGTGTAAGTTTTACGCTGATTCGTTGCGAGACGGATTGTGCGCGTTATGTCAGATATTTATTTTTGTAAAAGCGTCATTCCGCACTTGCGCTTCTCAAAAACTTCCAGCGTCTATTTCGGTTCCTTCAATCCGCGTCTCCGGGTGATTCGAGATCTCGAACAGTTGTTTTCGTTGAATTAATTCAACACAAGTTGTCGGAAGATCTTCGCAATTTTCACCTGTTGCGAGATAAAAATGCTTGGCTCGCGAGTATATATATATATATATAGATAAGTTACGGGGACCGCGCGCACAATTTGTTGTGAAGTATAGTCCAAGAAATTGAGAAACTTTTCGCGAAAGAAAGATAATAATACTTTGCTGAAACAATAAACATTAAAACCCGACCGCGATATAGCCGCAAAGTATATCAGGTTTCACGCTTCTTCGGTCGAAATCGAAAAAGTCACTTTCGAAAGAAACTAATCAACTTTGTTTCATTATTTTATATACGAGATCGAGAGAGCGTGACAATACATTAACAAGACTCGCGAGAAAATTTATCAAAAAAAAAAAAAAAAAAAAAAAGTTGCGCGCGTTCGAGAAAACGCGCACCATCAATATTATTTCAATGTGCTCCATTCATCACGCTTCGAGATATCGAAGTGGTATTTCCATTGGATCATTAAGTATGAAACTCGACGAATATATGTACAATATCGACCAAATGTATTTTCTTACGCGATTACGAAGCATAAGCAATGTTTTCGCAATGTTTTACGCGATTCGAGACGCTACGCACAATTCATCATTTTTTTTATCGTACAGTTTTGATCGGAAAGGGAGAATTATTTGCAGAATTTCTCTTTCTCTCTCTCTTTTTCTCTCTTTCTTTTGCACGTTATAATTGAAAATAATCAATACGAATACTGCGCGAATTGTTACCTCTCGCGTAGCGCGTAAGGGAGATAATTTCTCATTACAGCGCAATGACGCAACAAAGAAAACCTCGTTTCGCGCGTTTTTCCACTGAGGTGAGAAATTCGCAACCTGTTTCTAATAAGAATTTACGTTTCTCATTACAGTTTCGACGTGGAAAATGGCGCCTCGACGTTGGACGGCGGCGCCGCCGGTGGAGGCGGTGCCTCGCCGAGCGCGGGTCTCGTTCTTCAGACGCTGCCCCAGCGAAGGGAGAGCTTCCTGTATCGGAGTGACAGCGACTTCGAGATGTCGCCGAAGTCGATGTCTCGAAACAGCTCCATTGCCAGCGAGAGGTGAGCAGCGCGCCATTCTTCAAATTTCCTTCTTTCTCCTTGTCTCCCGCAACGCGCGCGTTGTAAATCGATAAATCGGAGCTTACGTGAATAAACGAGTATCGGCGGTAAGGTTGCTCCGACGCGCGCCTAGCTCGTGCGAGAAATTCGTAATATCCTTTTCTTTAACAGGAAAAAGCGCAACGAAAAAAGATCTATAAGTTTCACGGTGAAGTTCTTTCGCGAAAGTCAAAAGTCATGCAATTTATGGACTTGACGCGTCTAAGTTGTTTTTTTTTTTTGTTTGTTTTGGTTTTTATAAAATATGAGACTATTTTAAAGGCATTTATCATATGTCGAATTTTGGCGCGTGCTTATAAATGAATGCATTAATAACAAAAGGTGTGTGGTTTCATTATCATTTCTTTCTCGTTCATCATCAATCTTTTATGTAGTTTTTTGTAAAATATTTATGAACAGTATATTTAACAAGAGAAATGTGTTTTGAAATGAGATCTTGATCATTCTTGATAAATCCTTGCAAAAATTTTACAATTTAACGCTGAATACATCTTGTAAACAAATTTATTTATTAGCATCGGAGCAACTTTTATACGATTGAAAATGTAAAACAAAAACAGCATTTTTTTGTACAAACATTTTATTCAAATTTTTATTTGTTTATTTAAATCCAAAAGCAATTTGTCTAGATAATATTTGCTTAAATTTTTTAATAATATTGTGACACGAACACATTTTTTTAACGAAATTTATATGCATGTACACAATATGGCACTTTTTCTCTTAAATTTTTACAATTTAATTGCGTGCCTTACACCACGCGATTCTGGCTGTAATGGCTGTAAATGAATATCACTTACGTACGCTCCAATATATTTATTACGTTCGAATCTGAGAAGAAGATAAACAATTTAAAATAAAAACCTGCAGGTGATCATTTATTGGTACTAGTCTGTAATATCATTAGTGGACATTTGAGTGGCGCCACGAAGAGAGCGCGTATCGGTAATGCAGGTTTCTCTTTCCAAGTTTTCACTTACTGACGGTTTTCCGCAAAACGATTTGGATGAGAAGCGAATTCCGAAGTCGGTAAAATGGGTAACGGTACAATAAAATAAGGAAAGTGAAGATTTTGCTAGTGGCGCTCGCATCGCCACAAACGCTTATCACAAGCAAATATCACGTCTTTATATAGATAAATCTTATCTCGGACAAAATATTTTCTCGATTTTATCAATATTAATTTGTTTTTATTTACATTAACAATATGTATGTACATATATACGTAAATTATGAAATTATATGTAAAGTTTGTAATTAAATATAAATTTTCAGTTTTTTTTAAATATTATACTATCCGCGCAACTGAATTATAAGAATAATTTTAGATAGAGATTGTTAGGAATCTCGCGATCTCTTCGTTGCGACGCGCAATTGATGCGTATGAAAAATTGCGCGCGTTTCGCTATTCCTATTTGATTCCATAACTGTACGCAACCAGTTGGTGGTGGTCTTTATGCTTTTGTGTAACTGTGTACAAGTATCGTGGCCGTTTGGTGGCTCTTATTGATTCTTCTCATATCATAAGTTTATGTGCATACACCACAGTATTCGTTTGTTCGCGAAGAGATGATGGTTCCGTACGTTCGTCATCGCAAATTAGTTAAATGTCTTCTCTAATGTAAAGATAGAAGATGATTAATTTGAATCGCGAAACGATATATCTCTTTGATGAACGTGCGACAATATTATAATTTGTATTATTTTATGTATATAATTTTTTATATGTGTGTTTATTTTTCTCCATGTTTGACGCATTATGCGATGTGGCGCAACCACATACAAAGTCGGGAGCATCATCTACTCGCAATCGTTTATTTAAGTGTTTTTTTGTATCATCGCTAGAGGGTGTTGGGGTGTGGTGATATGATGTATGTGATCCTTGGGTTGCAGGTTCAAAGAGACAGAGCTTCCTGTCGAGCGAGCGTATGTACTCTCGATCCTTTTATCTACCTCTCATTTCGGTTTGTTTTAACACCTGGACTCTACACTCTAACAATGATCATTTAAACCCCCGTCCGGAGACAATTAATCACTATAAAACGATAATAAAAAATAATCAATATTTAATACTTCACTAATATCCATATGGATGATCTTCTTTTATCTCTATTTCTTTTTTTTTTCTCTCCTTCTCTTTCTCTTTCTTTCTCTTTCGTTCGTCTGTTTCGAATAATTTTTACATGCATGTTACGTTTTATTTGTGTGGAGTCCTTAATCCTTCGCTATGTATACGTAAGAACAAATCATGTTTTACATATATAACATATTCTCTCTTTTACAACAACAATAATAATATATTCTTTTATAAAAATTATTTTCTAGTCGTTGCTAAATTTAACTCACGATAATTTCTCGCGCGGTCACATCGAAGCGTGATATTGCGTCACTGTCATTAAAACTCGCGCGTTTAACATGTGCGGTAATTATCTGCAAAAAAAAAAAGGCAGAATAAAAGACGCGCAGTTTTACATATTTTAAACGCGAAACGTTATTGTGCGAGAAAATAAGATCGTTCTTTTTTCGCAAATTGAATTGCTATATTACATTCTCTTCGTTTTTTTTTTTTTTCTCATTTCGGAGATAATGAATTTCCGATTAGTTGATTTTTATAATTATACGAAGTTACGGTTTAATAACGGAAATGAAAGAGAGAGAGGAACGCCGGTTTATAATTCACGCTTGTGCGAGCATTACGACATTTGTCGGGATACAATTTTTTTTTTTTTTTTTTTTTTTTTTTTTTTTTTTTTTTTTACCGCTTTCAATTCGTATTTATATCTCTTCTCTTTGCATTTCTTCTTGATTAGTATTATTAAGTTCTTTCTCATTATCAAATGGTTAACGGGAACCGAACGAAACCCCGTCACACAAAACCGCATCACTTACAATACACTCAGGGAAGATACACACAGCTTTAGCATAAGATCACGCAAATCTCGCGCTTACGCAACAGCGATATCGCTTATAACATATACTCTGTAATATAGTCACACTGTTGACTTAGAGCGTAGATTTAGATGGCTATAAGATGGGCAAACTCCACATATTGAATCTTGCATAGTATTTTTAGACCGCAGAGGCATTATCAAGATTATTTGCCGCGTAATAATATCCTACGTTGCTTTTGCGTCGCTGGCGTCTCTTTTCGTTATTTAGAAATTGAAGTTACAAACGCCATCGTAGCTGGAAAGTGTTTTTATTTATTTATTTATTTTTTTATTTATTTTTTTTTTAATTACCGTGTATTGCAAACCGCGCGATGTGTGAAACGTGACGATAATACATAGTAACATATTTGTGAGCGTCCGATTACAATACATTTAAATGTTTTTTTTTTTTTTTTTTTTTTTGCGAATTAAGCTTTAATAAACTAATCGCATGCTGAATATAGTTGAACGTTGTCGAATAAAAAAACGAATTCTTATTTTCAGGATATTTACCGATCAGTACAGGTAAGTTGCATCATCACGTAATTTTGAGTGTATATTTGCCCGATGCGACGTCGTTACAAACCGAATGAATGATGGTGAGATGTGAATGTGTATATCATCGTCGATTAGGAATTATAAATTTTTGTCGCGACTTTAAATAAATTATTATTATTATTTTACTTATAAGAGTGAAAGAAGGATGTGATATATGAGAGAGAGAGCAATTGCGCCAAAAGCTTCTCGCACGTAGTTGCAACAATTCGCAAAAAGATTGATCTGACAAATCATCGTTACGGTTGATATACCGAAACATTTTTTTTTTGTTTTTTTTCTCTACAAGAGAAAATATATACAAAAGTATCTTCATTGTCGCGCACACGACGTTTCATTTTGTAACACAACACAACTGTCTGTTGCTCCGTTGAACGTAAGGTCGTCAGATTTGTGCATGTGCGGGTTTCAGTTTACGATATAGAGAAGTGAGAAGTGCAACCTGAGTGCACACGAGTGGAACTGCGGACTATGCAAATATTTTTATCTAAAGTGGCATTAACGCACGGATTGACATAGTGTAGGACGCTTTTCACACTTGCATCTGCTGTGACGCATAACGCCTACCGTCTTCCAGAAACTCGTTTTTTTTTTTTTTTTTTTNTTTTTTATTTTTTATAATAAATCCTAATGCTATAATATATTTTACGCGATAACGGAACGGTTTGATTAAAATGTGGAAAACATAAATTGAGAGAGAGAGAGAGAGAGAGAGAGAGAGAGAGGGAAATTTCTCTTGCTACTTTATTATCGCAATTTCTATCGTATGTACGTAGTACAATACGTATACAAATGTACGCGCTTTAATTAACTAGTACGAATAATTGCATTTTGATATTCTCATTTTCGTTTCTCTCCCTCTTCCCTCTCTCTCTCTCTCTTTCTCTATTCAAGTAAATTATTATTAATATTATGGACTTGCTGAGAGAGAGGGAGAGAGACAAGTTTACTCGACTGAAAATTCTCCCTCGGTGGTAATTATCGATTTAGTTATTTAAGCTCTCGGATTGTTGCGAATGGAAGGTTGACCAACGCTATATACTCGGGGTCCGCGGATATTGTGTCTGACAGGCTTGAAATTAGATTTTCCGATGAGCGCGGCGATTATTTCCGGCGTCACGGAGTTGATCACCGTTGACGACGTTTCGCAGACACATGCCTGTACACGGGAGGGACTGGGTATGTGTACAAACTGCAATTACCAATTCTCCGTTTACGGTGGTGAGTGCCGGCGGGTTGCGAAACGCTTGTTCTCTCGATGTACGAAAATACACTCGACAATCGCCGCGCGCACAAGGGTTGTTCCTCGCTTTAACGATAAACTTTGTTCTCAAGCAAAACGATCACGGTGCGTTTCGGGAAACTCCGTCCGTTTATACACACAGGTTTCCGCGCGCACGAGGGACACACCGACGGGAGGGGGGGTGAGGGGGTCCACGGTAAATCCAGCGCGGCGGTTCCATTTAATTACGAGACCATAAATCGCCGTCCGGAAGGCTGTGGCAGCAGAACGCGAGAGCGATCTATCAAAGTCAGAATGTTTTCAAACCGTATCTGGAGGACATCCAACTCAAACTTCTCAGATTGAATGAAAATAGCTGAATGGCTCATCTCTCTAAAGCAATGAAATTAACTTGTGAACTACGTGAGCGATTTCGGGTCCCGACGGATGTTTAGGGGAGATCTCTCGTACAATGAAGAATATTGTATTTTTAATATATATATATATACAGGGTGTCCCAGAATTGGTGTAACATCTCTCGTAGACAGATAGGAGTAAAACTGAGTCTCGAAAAGTCCTGAACCAAGTTTTTTTTCTATTACATATAATAATGAAGTAATTATTGAATAAATCAAGCCAATCAGCGCCGTCCTTTAGCCAGGCGCACGTAAGTGAGCCACGCGCCTGGTTTGTGTGAGCGCTCCGCGCGGTTCACTGACGTGCGCCTGGCTAAAGATCGGCGCTGATTGGCCTGATTTACTCAATAATTACTTCTTTATTATAAATAATAGAACAAAATGGTTCAGGACTTTTTGACTCAGTTTTACTCCTTCTACCTGCCTACGAGAGATGTCACACCATGTATATATATATATATAATTTTTTTTTGTTTGGCCGCGCGCTCGAGAAAAGCGGCAAGAAAATTGCGAGTGAGAAAATTCCTCTCCGCTAAAAACGGCACAATTGGCTATAGTTTTGTTTCGTGTGTGTACGTGTGTGTGAGCGCGTGTGTGTGCGCTCTCCAAGTTGACCTATCAAACTACATAAACTAGACGAACTGAATGCGTTTAATTATTGCGTTCGTTAGTCTTCTACGCTGTTTCGCACGCGACGTCGTAGCTGTGAATTCATCGGAATTGTTTATTTGTTTCGCGAAACACACAATTCGCGCAGGCTGCGCGCCCGAGATTCTGCAATTCATCATTTCTACTCCAATTCTTTCGCGGCAGAACATTTTTCTCAAGATTCGCGATCCTCGAAGGCTATCCTCGAAGAGGTTTATCTTTATAGATACACAACAAACACTTGCGAGGGAGAAAAAAATAAGCATTCTAAGCTATATTACTGCGTTTATCAAACGTTATTTTTACGTTGGCGCGTTATTTATGTGTCGTCGTTGCGATCGCGCGATTGTGATTTTTATCGCGAACGGACTGTTGTCTTCGCGAGTTTTTTGCATTTCATAATAATCTACCGGCGGATGATTTCCGAGCGTTGTAAAATGCATATTTATGTTATAGAAATAAGCGCGCGCGCGCATGTGAGACGTCAATAGCAAATTTCATCCGGAAGATTAATATATATATCGAGACTGACGCGTATGAAGTATCCATAAAGCGCGCGCTAGCTTTTCGACACGCGAAACTTAGATGGATCGCCTACTATTTTTGCGAGCATTTTACGTAACGAGACGAGTTCTTGAAGAGACAACAACAAAAAAAAAAAAAAAAAACGAAAGAGAGAATATAACTTTGAAACGGTAACTTAAACAAAAAAAATGTAAAAGAACGAATTTAAACGTATATGTAAATTGTTGACGCGTTGAATTACACTTCACAAGGCTTATTCACAAGTTGCGGAATATACGAAAAAAAAAAAAAAGCCGAATATATTTTCCATGCATGGAAAATTCTATACGTGGAAAATTTATTATATACTTGATCGTTGCGTAAATCGAACGATTAATAAAAATAGAAAACTCGACGCTCTTGAGACTTGAAATACGTATTGTATATCTCTCTAGTTCAATGTTTTAGATAAACTCTCAGCGTGTGTTTACACGATGTTGCGCGTGATAAATTTATTTTCTTTATCGCGTTAGAAAGATCAAATGTATGTGTGTGTATGTGTGTGTGTGTGTGTGTTTAGGCAAATCACGCGGGAGCTCCTTGAGATGTTCATTAATAACCGCGCCTCTTAACGACGACGATGCTCGAACAACATCGGTAAACCTTTTTTTTCTTATGCATGACAGAAAAACACAACGTCCTCGCCTTACGGTGACTTGCATCGGTCGATTACATATACTGCGCTTTGCGCGAATCTTTTGCACACGTAGCGCGTTGTTGCGTAAAACGCAACAAAAAGAAACGATATTCGCGAAAAAAAACAAAAAGTAACGTATTTTTTATTGTTACTCGATTCTTCGTCGTGTTGCGAATTTTCGCTCGCGAATCTAACGACGTGGCACGTCATCACAGCGTGGATTATGTTACAAAGCAACGAGAAGAGAGAGACTTGAATATGTAACAATAACTAACATCGAAAACTATCGTCGTTATCGTAATATCTAATTAGCATAAATGTAATCGAAATTTTAGACTTCGATAGCAACACGCGCGCGTGTCGATATAAAGCGAATTTTGTATCAAGTTTTTACATCAGTGTGTTATTTATTGTCGTCTCAATTTATAACAAAACTTCAATTGTGTGTGTGTGTGTGTGTGTGTGTGTGTATGCGTTTTGAAATTCAATTAAATGAGACACTTTATGGGAGAGACGCCTACGATATGTTGTTTGTGACATAATTTACGCACCGCTCGTTACAATTCATTCAACATCCGGCGAATATTTCGCTCTGTATGCAGATTGAGCAGCGACGTAGCTGAAACGCATGCGACTCGTCCGCGGCGCTATATATGCATTGCGGTTGCGATAATTACGGCGTAGATTACAAAAAAAAACTACTGGAAATGTGTAGGAGGATGCGTCGGAGTATATACGGCATTATATTAAATATGTTTAGCGGTAAAAATAAGATTTTTTATTCTTTGCTTTTAGACACTCTCTCGATTTGCGCTTTTGTATCAATATTTGGTTTTTGTTGTAAATATTTTTTTTGTTCTTTTTATTGCTGCAAGATAGCGTCATTTTGAGATTAGCCAAGCGTAGAGAGTATGGTTTTTGTTTTGGTGAACTCGTATTTGGCGCAATAATTCGGTGACACGGAAAGAATTTGGATCTTGTGAAAATTGGCATTTTTTTTTGTTTTTAACGAAGACGTTAAAGACGCACCGGTGTTCTGAATTGATCAAGTGATTCTGCGCCACCGACACAATTTATTACAGTTTCTCGCGAGCGTTTCTTTTCTCTCTGTGCTCTGATATAGACTCTCTCTCTCTCTCTCTCTCTCTCGTGACTGCGTTCTATAACTTTGTAATCGCCGAACGCGCGTACGTCAGCGCCGTCGCGGCGCGTAAGCAACGTGCAGAGAGATGTATCTCTCTATTCATTCGTCGCGCATCACCTGAGAGAACGACGGCTCCATTCTCGCCGCCGAGAGCTGACGTGAAGCGGAAGGAGAGCGCGGGACGACGGGGGGGTGCCCCAGGTTGCGCAGTGCTGGCGCGCGCACCGCTTCCCGCGCAAATCGTCGTCGCCGGGAAACCCTCCCCACCTCACCATTCCCTAGTCCCTAGCCCGCGGGGGAAATCTCTGCGAAACCAGAACACCCCGGCCAGTTCGACATCGCGGCAAACACGAGGTGTTGGACGGCCAACACCAGAGACACCGCAACTCGCTCGCGACGGATTTGTTCGCGTGAATTTTTCGCGCCGACGCGCGTGTTGCGATATATACCGCGCGTTTTTTTTTTTCTCTCTTTCTCTCCGTGTTCTGTGTGAAAATTTATTTCAAGAAAACGCACCCCCGCGCGCGCGCGCGCGTTGTTCCGCGAAAAGACGCCGACCGCGCGCGTACGCGAAGGTAAAGATTCTCAAGCCGTCTCGACCGATGGCAGATGAGATAAAGGAGAGCGAGTTCCTCGACGTGATTTGTGTGCAAGACTTGAACGGATGTCACGCAGGAAAAATCCCCCGTGAGGTCGCGTCGTACCTTCCAGTGACAGAAATAAATTCGGATAAAATTAGAAAACGTTTTTTTTTCGTCTGAAGCACCGTTCTTCAAACATTTTTGATAAAAATGCAAAAGCGAAATTATTGTGTTGTTGGTTTAATAAAAAAAAAAAAAAAAAAATTTGACAAAAGAATAAATTGAAAAACTTATAAAATGTCTGACAAAGTAATTTTTAAACACGGTAAATAAATATGTCAACACGGTTTTTATCATCGTGCGTATTTAATTAATACCGGTGTTTTGTTTATAAGATAAAAAACTTTTCTTCCGACGGTATATATATTATACATCATGATTTTACACAAATGCGGAGAGTTGTACGTCAGTAGCGACACACGCAGTGTTGATAAATTCATAGCCAACGACACAAATGGAGATGTGTCTCGCGTGGAATGTGTGTTTCGCTGACGTTTACGGTTACATTGCAAGAAGACACGCTGACATTTAACCCCGTCTTCGCGCGGAATGGAACGCGATCTCTGAGTTTTTTTTTTCTTTTTTTTTTTTTTATTACACAAAATAATTGCGCGCGTGCACGTTCAGGGGAAAAAAAAAAAAAAAAAAAAAAAAAGGAAAGAAACCCCCGAGCTTTGCCAGGAGAAAACGACTCTGGCAGTCGCAACGAGCGACTCGTCGCGATATCGAAAGTTTCAAATTACCCTTTGAAGTTGGACAGTCCGCTTAACGAGATAGTCAGTTGCACACGCGAGCTATACGCGGGCAAGTTGGGATTGCCGGGTCAATCGGAGTTTCGTCGGAAAACGGTAATGCTGTTTGTACGCAACGGTTATAGAGACAGAGAGCAAAGAGGAAATTCTGCTCTTCCTGGAAACGACGCGAAGTTTTCAATAACTCCAATTTCTCGCGCATCTCGAAATTCACTCCGCTAGATATTTTGCGTCAATTAATAGTCGTTCACCTTGAAACATAATTGTGCGTAATCGCGAAACAGTAAATCGCTGGTAACACCAGGTAGTGTATTTACTCGCGGATTTGATTAATCGTTTTGCTAAACCGCTACTAACGCGAAGCGCGCCTCGTTCGTTCGATGATGTGCATGTCGTACTTGTCAATTATCGATAACGCTTCGATCTCACAGAGAATTCGATGTTTTGTCAAAAAAAAAAAACGAGGAGAGATTTATCGCGCCGCAAAGAGTAGAGCAGTTGCAACATACATACATATATATGTATATGTCGCTACGCGTTCGTCTATATCTTCGAAAATCTCGATTAGCTTTTCGTCCGACCGTGCGACCGTGACGCATACATTATCGATTGATAAGATTTTCTCCCACGTTACGCCCGGGCACGCGACGTTCTCCTAAAAAACCGAGGAACGGACTTTCGAGATCTCTGATGTGACAAAAAAAAATGTAAATCGAATCCCACGACGAGGGGGATTTGATTGATTCTCGTTATTACTCTTTTAGCAAAGCGCGTTGAAGCACGAATAATTCGATAAGAGAAAAGAAAAAAAACTAATAATTGAATTCGAACGCGGTTAAACGCGATGCGTTATAACGACGCGATAATGTCGGAGAGGAAAGAGAGAGATCGAATCGTTCGATGTGTGTGTCGCAAAAAAAAAGAAAAAACAAACCAAGCGGCGTATAAATTGCGACTTCGTTAGAAACAAAAACAACGTGTTGCGTATTACGTAACACGATGACGTTTGTTGCGAAGTATTTCGTTTGGACTCTCTCGATGGATTGTAATAAAGCTTCCTCATTGTGTTAATCCAGCGCGACAAGATCTCTCGGTGTATACAGGGTGTTTCAGAACTATGGGATCAAACTTCTAGGGGTTATTCAGTGCAACAGTAGAAAACATTTGAGTATAGGGACCCATGTCCGGAAA
>NW_018020669.1:555224-591951 GCF_002006095.1 Pseudomyrmex gracilis | reverse complement strand
AATTAACACTAGATATACCAGCTATTTAAATATACCTATTAAAAAATACAAAAAATATATTTGTTACGAATATATATAAAGTAACATTAAGTTCATAAAATGTATTCTCTACTTATAGCTACAAAAGTCATAACATCATTTCGGAAAGCAAATGTTACATGCATTAGGAATTTTGAATTGAAATTGCACGACCAGTCAAAATGACTGGTCTGGTAAATCTAGTGTTAAAACCGAATCGCGCCTCACCCGGGCGATACGTACGTAAACCTACGATCGCAATCGATCGCAGGTGTGTTTCGGGGATAAACGTGACGATTATTAATCGCGAAAAACAATTAAACCAAAAAAAACAAAAAAAAATCATTCGTCAGATAATTACGATCGTATTAAGCGATAAGCTTGAATTTTGTTCTCGCGTCTTGTTAACGTGGAAGAGAGTCTTGAAGTCGTTGCGTTACAAAATCTGTAAAATGTGTTTACGAGTGTTCTATAAATACTTATCGAGAACTAGCGCGCATCATCCCTGTTCTCTGAGAATACGCCCACCTTCCGCGCGTCGCAGATAAGAGAATATAATCCTTCCACAGATTTAAGAAGCTTCGCACGCACACGCACACACACACACACATATCGGAAAAATTTCTTCGCTGCGAAATACATTCGTTTGATTGAAAAAAAAAAAAAAAAGAAGAAAGAAGAAACTTGTAATCGCGTGTGCCAAAGGTTGTGCGCGCGTTCCGTTTAGACCTCGGGCAATGCAATCACCGGCGTTTCGGAGAGATATGTCAAGTTTGTCAGTCGCTTTTTTTTTTGACGAAAGAAACCGCGCTTCCATTTACGAACGCGTTTGAAATTCACGTCAGGTTTTTTTTTTTTTTTAATGTCATCGGTGAGTTTTTAATAAGAGAACGACGTGGAGAACTTGTTTGCGATGGTAGTTTAAAAGCGCGCGTCGGGAATTGATTTTTTTTTTTTCATACTCCCCGATTATAAATTTGTTGCGCAAATCCGGAGAGCCAAATTGTCACTGATCGCAGAAACGCGGATGAGAAACCGTCGCGATTCCGTCAATCGCGATCGTAATCAAATTATCGCGATCCGGTCGAATTGTTATACTCACACAACGCGCGTGTTATCGGGAATTTGCCTCTGCGAAACTCTATCGGCTGTGTGTGTGTTTTAAATCGCCGCGAAGCTGTTTTTCCGCGTCGCGTTTTTCGCGACGTGTAACATTGACCTTACGTGTATCGACGTGAGAATCGACCTTGCGCGCTACTCGACGGACACACGTGAAAGGATTTATCAGAGATAAAGACGTTCTTTTTCGACCTTACCATCCCACCCCCCGTCGTATCGTTCCCCGGTTCTCAATCGAATCAAAGAATGTAAAGCAGCGCGCGCCGTGCGATAATAATTCGAAATATCAGGTGTAGCCGCGAGAACGCGCGCGAGACACGCGACGACACGTTCACGTACATAACGTGTTTAACATGTTCTTTTCTCGTAAGCGTCGGCGTTGTTTCCGCGTCTGATTCTCATTCAATTGAAATCGCAACGCGGACGGAAGATGAATAGCGCCGCGAGTGAAACCACCGCAAGCGGCTCGTTTAAACGGAAGCGTGTTTACGGTCACAAGTGGCACACATGTGGCACACGTCGCGTCAAGTGGTAGTACTCTCTCTCTCTTTCTCTCTCTCTCTCTTGCGCGCGCGCGCGCTGGTTTTCCTCAGGTCAAGTCTCTTAGCACACGAGACTGGTATGCTAATTCGATCGAGGCAAGAAGTTGTCGCCGGCGCGGCAACTGCAATTATTATCGCGCCAACGGCATTTCTTTTCCAATCGCCGATCAATTTTCGCAGCTCGTTCTTTCCGCTTATCAATTCAACTCCGCGAAAACGATCATCGAGTAAGCGTGTAATCACGAAGACGTCGAAAGATTAATTTTCTCGCGAAAAACAAGAAAAAAACTCCCCCGAGTTCTCATAAATATGGAAAACACAGAAATTATCTTTTTTAAAACTTCGCGTAAGAGAGAGAAATATATCCGGGGTCGAGGTTACTAATTTTTCAATCTTCGTTTAATTCAGCTTCATTTACGGAGAGAAAGAGAGACCGTATATATATATTTGGATCTTCGCGATTACCACACTCTCGATCGAGTACTCGATCTCGTCATGCGGAACTGCGGCCTGGCCAAGATATGTGCGCGCGCTGCCAACATTTAATTCTCGAGATAAAGGGACCACATCGAGCCACAACCGGCGCGCGAGAGAGGGTCCGGCCTAATTAGTTTCATTTGTATAAGTTGGTACTTGGCCTGGTTTATTGTCGCGCAGCCTGACTAGCGCGACTGATAAAATAGCTCGTCCATTGTTCCGAATAAACGATATATCGACTCGCGAAGCGGCCGAGCAATACAGCGCACGACGGCCCCTCTTATCGGTGCGATTTTATTACCCACAGCGAGGTGTAAATCGCAAAAGGGAATTTGTCGCGTCCCCCTCGATTGAGAAGCGCGCGTCGGGTAAATCCCAAGAGTTTTTTTTTTTTTTTTTTCGAAAGTATCATCAATTCTTCGCGTATCGTGTGATAATAATAATCTTATAACAATAACAACAACAATGTGTTATTTTTGAACATCTTAAAGAAATAATATTTATATAGATAAGAAATATATTAAAAGCGCGCGACAAAAATATCTCGACGCTCTTCTCGGACAATCGCGATTGTCGTCGTGTGTACATACATATTTATATATATATATATATCGAGCGCAACTTTAGCGCTCGTGCGTGCTTGACGATGTGCACACGTTGATTGCACTATCGCTATTACGAAAATCAGCGCGGTATTACTTAATACGACAACGGCCTTGAGCGTAATCTCGACCTGTAATCAGGAACTTTATTCGTATCGCCGTGTTATCGCGACACGCGTGTAAGAGAGAGAGAGAGAGAGAGAGAGAAACGCGAGGACGCGTACAATAAAATAACGCGTACATCATCGTATGCCACGTGCGGTGTTTCAGTCAAATTGCTCCGATATTGATAATTAGGAGTGTTCGACGTTGCAATTAAATTCAATTTCGCAACAGCGATGACATTTAAACGGGACGAGCGGGCGAGCGTTTATCAAATGCCGAGTGTGACGGATCGTGTGTTGTAAAAGATAAATTTTCGACGTTGTGCAAATGGTTTATACACACACACGTAAATCAATTTCATTAGCGCGAAATCTCGTACGGGTAAAATTGGGTTGGAGAGAGAGAGAGAGCGAAATTTTTGTCGCGCGTCGAACGAACGACGAACAAACGTTCGATTTTTTCAATCAAACGCCGATTGCGCGCCCGCATAAATTCAAGCATCCCGAGTTTCGAGTCTTGCACCCGTGTCGATCTCGCCGTGTGTCGCCGTGCAATCGCGACACACGATATATCAGATAATAGATAGATCGCGTTCTGTTCTTGATGTGTCACGATACAACAGCCCTTTTTTTTTCTCTCGATTCAGCGCACGATTACAATTCAGCCGACGATATTCGTGACCTTCTGGCGATTAAGCCGCGGCACACATCCTTCAACGCCTCCTCCTCGAACACAAATCCCTTTTCCTCCGATCGAGTGAAGCAGCGGCCCCGAAGGGGATATGTCGAACAAAGGAGAGAAGTAAACGCGGCCTTGCCCTTTCGTTGGCAACCCCCCATCGATCGCCGACGACGACGACGACGACGACGACGACAACGCGCCGCATCCGAACGTGTGGAATAATGCGTCCCTTCCGTCTCGGCCGGTTACCCGATGTGAGAGCGGGGTAAAATTTCCGAGATCGCGGAACGAAGCGATGAAGAGACGCAGATCTTGCGCACGAATCGCAGCGCAAACGCGAAGCGATTGAGGTGTGAATTGTTGGGCGCGCGGCGGTGCAACTTGGCGATGACGAACGCGTTGAACGTCTAACGAAACGCAATGTCCGACTCCAGCGGCGGCTTGATTGAGTTCATCGGGTCGACCGGCGGTGGCGGCCTGAAGAGATGCGGGGGCGGCATGAGCTCGCCCGCTCTGAGCGCCGGTGGCATCGGCGCGACCGGCGGACTGCCCAGGACGATGTCAACCTCCGCGCTGCGGGTTCGGCCGCCCAGACGGCCCCTCTTCTGGGAACAGTGCTATGACAAGAGAGATTTGTAAGTCTTCTTGATGCGATTTCAGCGTTAGAAAAAAAAAAAAAACGTTCGACGACATATTCGCGGCAGATATTCGATGTGACACGTTCGGAAAAACGAAAATTTTCAGATTTGTTTGTCTGGACGAACGAACACGCGCGAGAAATAGACGGAGTGTAAACTCGCGAAAAATAAATTAAGGTGCTATACGAGCTAACGTTGCTAAATGTTTTTTTTGAAAAACATTTTTCTTAAACTTTATTTAAAAAAAAATGGACGTTTCAATTCTTCACATAGGTTCTTCTTCAGTATTTTAGTAAAGAAGTGGAAAATCTCTAGAGATATATGCAAATCGCAACGTCGAATGATCATTGTCGTCATAATAAAATTTACAAACAATATATTTATAAAAAATTCACCACGTGAGAATCGTTACATATGTGTTTCGATGTCAAGATGGTTTTATACTTATAAGTTGAAGTTACCGCGTCTTCACGTACATGTGATATTGTATTTTTTAATAGAGATGCACACAGTAAGAAAAATCATGCGTTCGTATGTTAAAATTTTTTTGCGTTTTGATTATTATACTTCAATGAAAAATTCAACAGCACAACTGATGTGTGATTATTTTTTTTGTAACGTTTCTATTATTATGTGTTAGATTTATGTCAACTTATCGTATGATTTATGTCATAACTTAACATTTTGTATACGTCACTTAAAAATGAAAATATTATTTTGAACGCTTTTAACGCAGTTATTTTAATTAATTTACAAGTCTCGAAGTCAATTCAACATTCTAAGAAAAGTCAACGGAAATCGTAAAATAATCTGAATATGAACCTTGACACGCAAAAATAATCAAATTTATACTAAAATCAAAATTGAAATAATTAATTATCACGTGTTAATTTAACACGAAAAGTATGTTCTTTCTGAAATCACAATTCTTACGAGTTGTGTAACTCTTTCATGTAGTTTTTAATTATCTTACACGTTATTTTCACATCGCACTTAAAGTCAAAATAACAAGTGTAAACAACAACGTGAAATTTTCGGTCAATGAGAGCCATACGCTGGATGTTTGTCGCGTATTTTGTGTATATATATATATGTTCGTGTAAATTTTTACACGTGAGTTTCAAATAGAAATTTCAATTCTTAAATTCATATACGATGCCATATTTGCATCACAACAAGTGTAAATATAAGTATTGTGCGTCAATTAATTTAAAATTTGGAGTGGAACTTATGGAACGTATGGAAAAATGTTCCAGGAGGTTTACTTAAATTAAAATTACATTTTCTTTTTTTACCGCGTATGTTACATCACGTGTTTGATATTTAAACTGATATTTTATGCACGATCTAATATCAGAATAATTTCGCAACGTATATACGCACATGGAAAATAACGAAATGACATGTAACCAGATGGGATATCCGTTCCTCTAGTTGCAATAATGTTTTCGCGAGAAAAAAATGAATCGCAAAAGTATCAAGCCAATATATTGCAAAACGCAATCTCGAATTGCAACAGCGAGAGATTGTATTCGAAGCGAGATGACGTAAAGCTTGAGCATGCGAGATGGTCCATTGCATGATCCCTTCCTGCAGACTACGTATTATGTCAGAGTTTGATAGAGTTGAAATCCTATCCGGCGCACACACACACAACACGCGAAATAACATGTTCCACTCAAATAATTTGATCTGCAACAAATCGAGCGAGTCTGTCGAATTTCGCCGGCTGATAAATGCGAAATATTGAATACAAAACGGTATCGTAAAACAAATTGTCGTCTAACACGCGTCAAAGTAGCTTTCAATTTTTCTCAAAATAATAATCATTGTCATTGTAATTATTATTATATCAGCGCGTGTATAATTTGTGGGACGGAAATGTTTTTTTTTTTTTTTTTTTTTTTTTTTTTTTTTTTTTTTTTTTTTTTTTTATATTTTTGTATTTTTTATAGGTCGAGGTTTTTACGAGCCGCTAGAAAATAAAAATGTCGCGTATATAAAGTCGCGATTGTCTCGCCCTAAGTTATAATTTAAACCTTTCGATCAAATAGTTCGTCGTGAAATTTTTATTATTAGCACTTACTTTTTCGTGTCCTCAATTTGTTGTGCAATACGCGGAGCGCGCGTATAGTTTCGCGCGCTCTGGCAGAAATTCAAGGAAATATCTCGCTTAAACTTGCCCGGTTTTATTAGTTCGCGGTATATCAATTTAGTTTACCTGCGCGACGTGCCATTCGGCGAGTACAAGCTAAATCTGATTAGAGAGAAGTGAACGTCGCGCTAAGAGTAGACGTCCGTCGGTTTTGGGAAAACGGCCAGCTTGCGGCATTGTACGAACGGAATTTCGCGGTCGTATACGCCTGATCCTCGCGCACGTACATACACGTGAAACGCATTGCTTCGTTGGACGATTTCCCGGATTAATAATGTCGAATAATATATCGTCGCGTGTGCGCGCATTTTTGTTTCAACGTATAAACGTTGAATAATTATTTAGATAAGCGTACGCCGCATATATTCTATTTCGAGATTGCAAAAAGTGATTTCTTAACGGGAAGTCTTACGCCGGATTATACAAGACGATGATTATGTGAACGTGGTAATTATACTGAATCAATGCGTGAATTAATGAGAGCATGCATCGGAAGGAGGTCAAGGAAAAGATTTGCGTCATTTGTAGGGAAACGTAGGTATGTGTTCGACGATATATACGGACAGGATTATTTTAGGAATGATATTTTCTATGTATAACGAAAATAAAAAATTTTTCATATCTCTCGAAAAACATGAAGATTTATAAATACATATATATGTATAGAAATATTGTATCGCGCTGTCACTCGCATTCGGAGATGATCGCGCGAAACATTCATTTCCGTTTTAATGCGAAATCTAATTACCGATGGAACGCGGAAAAATCTCATTTTGCCAGAAAGATTAATTGATGTAATTGATATTAAATATACGGCTAGAGTTCAAATACGTGTATTTAAATTTGACTTGCAAATGCGCATAGACAGAGGATGCGATTTCGATTTAATATCTCGGACTCGGGCGAGATATATAACATCGGACGCTAATTTCACTAAACCGCGCGCGCTAGTCAAATGACGTTATTAATCTGTGTTATTTCGATTCGGATTTGTCAAAATTCGAACGAATGTTTTGTTCGACCTACTGACCCTTAACGCGTTTGAAATATAGCGGACAGTTCAAGATTGCTCAGCTGTCGCGGACAGTTGCGCGAGCTAGTTTCTCCGAAAATTTTCGACGAACTTTTCATCGTTACAAATGGACTGGAGATTTTATTAAGATCGTGCGCACTTTAACGCGCGACTTAATAGAAATGAATGAAACGAAGAGAAAGAAGAAGAGACGACTATTACTTCGGAAGTAAAATATGAAACTCTCATACCGCGCACACAATTGCCCGAGAAGTTCTCCATGTTGTGTTGTAATTGTTAGAATTTTATATACGCGGTGATATTTACTCGCGTTTTATTTGTACGTCGTAACGGGGAAACGACGGAAAATTTTTCACCGATTCTATTAATAACAAATTTGCTAAATAAATTGTTGCCCGATGTTTGCGTGACCTCTTTCGCATTTCCTTAGATTCGCGCATCGATTAACTTTTCGTCGAAAAAAACAAAAAAATAAAAAGAAAGTTTTGTCCGATTAAGAGACAACGTAAAGTAATTTTCTCGCAATTTTGTCGAAATAATAAATTTCGTGATTATTTCGCATTGACGCGGACGTTAAATCAAATAATTTGAATTGAAATTTCTGTGGTTCGCACATACCGCGCGTCCGGTAATTAGATGTATTCAGCGAATATTGCGCTTCATATTCTCCCGCTTGCTTGTCAGTTTGTCACAGCGAACATAACATTATCCGACCTCAAACAGAGAGAGAGAGAGCCCCGTGTCCGTGCGTATGTATATGTACGCTTCGTCCTTGTCTGCATTCCGAAATTCACTTTTATACCCGGGCTTATGTAATCATAATATTTGGGCTATCGGTTTCCCCCTATTACATTATCCCCGATCATTGATTTGTCATCAAGTTACATCGGAGTAACAATTGGATTCTCATAGATCGAACCGTCACATGTTTGAAATAATTTCGTTATTTCGACACGTATGTGTTTCTTCTCGTTCCGTTCGCATTGGCAATTAATTTATTAAACGACGTTATTAAATTAGCGCACGCGTAATAACAACGCTGTGTGACATTGTTACACTTCGCGCGAACAAATGTGTGCGAAAAATGTCAATCTCTTTCGCCACCGTCGGCGATTCCGTGTTTAAAAAATTGCGCAACGCATTTATATTATTTTTCTATTCCGTAAATACGTGCACCGTAAATATAAATTTTTGGTTTTTTTCATCTTTGTATCCCAAAAACAAGTGTGAATAAAATTTTTATACAAAAACGTTTCCTGCGATATTCACAATCGAAACGTGATAGACGCGGCGGCGCGGCATTGTGTTTTGTAAAAAAAAAAAAAAAAAAAACGAATGTATTTCGAATATGCATTTCTTTTTTTCCCATTCCTAGCACACAGTCATTCGTATCGATCGCGGAAAATAACCACCGCGGTAACTATTTGCCGCTCTGACGCATATGAAAGAAACCATTCAATGGTTCGTCGTTGGTTGCGTGAGGAAAAAACGATTCGCAAGGGTGAAAGGGAAAATGCTTTTCGTTGTGTGCGCGTTGACGCGTTCACGCTAATGTTAATCGAGCATTTGCTGTTAATCTCGACTGTAACGTAAAAAGTCGCGGCGAGATTAGAGAATTGAAAGGAAAAACAAAAAAAAAAAAATCGAACGAAAAGAGCGTCACAAACGAGAGCGTAACAACAAAAACACATTCGAGCAAAATTTATAAAAACGACAGCTAATTATTTTTTTATATCATTAATTTAATAATGTGTCGTTAACTAGACATTATGTGTTATCAATTAGCAAAAGTTGGTTATTAGACGGCCAATTAGTAATGCAATGTGTATCAAACATTGTCATGAATGTTAAGTGTGGTGTCATCGTTGCATAACATTAATAAAGTAACTGGAAGAATATTGGAAGAGAGTACACAATACGTAATTTTATCAAGAGCTCCCAACTAATTGCTTACTTACGTAATAAAGGACGCGTTCTTTATTTGTTACAAAGTAATTGTTTTTGAAGAAAAGATAAATTATTTAACAACAATAACGCGCAAAAATATGAAAAAAAAAAAAAAACTGGAAGACGTAAAATTCGTAAAGTTTGCGTCAAATAATTGCGCATGAACTTTTTATCAACTTGATTACATTTGAGAACACGTAAGTGTGGGTGTGATGCTTCTTTGCTTTGAGAAAAGACTCGAAGATGAAAGAGCTAATTTAGAAAACGAGATATTCACGTGTGCTCGATNNTTTNTTTTNTTTTTTTTTTTTTTTTTTTTTTTTTGAAAGTTCAGAAACACGGGGATCTCAATAAAGGGGAAAACAATCGGCAAAAAAGAGTCAGACGCGAATACAAGAGAGTCTTGTTGCTCGAAGAAAAGCTAATGGAGGAAAACAAATCTGTCACGTAAAATCCGTAGATGCTTCTCTTCGGAAGAAAAAAAAGAAGAGATGGAAGAGACCATCATCATTTATGCTTAGCAATCGAGTCGCAGAGGCGGCACTTTAATCAGGCTTTATTGCCCGATCGCGAATACCAATAGAACAGAATATGAATGAACAAGAAACGACAGAAAGATAGAGAGAGAGAGAGAGGGAAAGAGAAATATAAATGTCGTCATCTTTGTTTTGTTTTTTTTTTCCACTTTATTCACTCGGCGCCGAGTTGTTTTTCCGAGCGTGCTTTTAAATTTTCGCCGGCCCCTTTTTTTTCGGACGGATCTAAGCACGTCACGTATAGAAACCAAATTCCGAATTTCGAATTCCTATTACGTACGGCCGGACATTATTGCGCGACCGTTCGCTGAAATTTCCAGCAATTTATCACCGTTCGTGTCCGACCCAGGACAGAATGAGAAGTCGTTTGCGCTCCTCCGGAAATTCGAGGAATGTCGTATTTTTCGCGAGTTTATCCAATGACTTTATTCGCAGCGCGCGCGGGGGCAGATACTCCCTGCCAGCACCACAGCTCTTCCCTGTTTATCCCGGAAAAGAATTACGAGGGCGAGAGCGCGCGCGCGCGATACGTCAGAACAGAATCTCTTTTCAGTAGTATCGCCAAGAGTTTGTTCAAACACTTCGCGCGCGGAGAGTTTGATCGAGTCGCGTGTCACATGTACTTCATTTTTTTTCCACTTATTTGCGAGATATAACACACAGTCTTCTCTCTCCTAAAGGATATTTTCATAAATTACATCAATTCTAGCTTTTATCTAAGAAAAATGACGAGCGAATTATATACAAACGAGTGGGAAAAATTTCTATTTCGAGAGTGTGTGTGCGTACATTTTATCCTCACTCGCGCGAATTTTTTATCATCCTATTTCCAGAACGAGCGAAATGAGTGTGTCACAACGCTAATCCGCGCGTGTACGACGATATAATTCTCTTTTTTACTCTAATCCTTGATCTTTCCCCGCACATACGGTTGTTACAGCAAGATGTATTTCCAGGAAGATCGCTGTGTGTGTGTGTTTTTTTGCTCGTTGTATTATCAGAAAGTACTGACATAAGATTCATTTTACTTCGCAATATCCTGCTCGCACAGCGCGAGGGGGAGGAGAAATAAAAAAAGACTATTTCCTTTTCTCCTTTGTATTTCCCCAACAGACAACAAGACGGAGAGATACAATTAAATCACTACAACGGAGATTTATTCTTTTTTTTTTTTTTTTACAGGAAAAAAGTATGTTTTTTGTGCGGGTATCAAAATAAACTGATATTAGACTTTTGCGGTGATTCTCTTTTCTCAAATCAATAATCACAGTTACCTCGAGATTTGCTCAACTTTGTTTGAAAAATCCTGACTCGCGTATCCGTGACATTTCTTTGAGAAGATTCGCAAGTTGATTTTAGACACACCACCTTGACTGAGAATGGAAATGTATTTTTATAAGACAAATACCGATGCTGTGCAAATTTTTTGGCTCTCCTAACAGAGAGATCGTCGGGTTTTATTGACATTTGACCTTTTACTGGCATTTGTGAGGGAAAAGAGAGAGAGAGAGAGAGAGAGAGAGAAGAGAAAAGATATATACATGTTTGCATAGCCGCGTACGAGGCAACGTCTAATTAAAATGTGTTTGTATTATATCTCGACACACACAGAACGCGCGTCCATAATATTTAAAATATCGCAATTAAAAATATTGATATTCGCGATAGACTTTTTTTTTGCAAACAGAAAAATATCAGGAGAGTCGCGAAAAGTTTCTGGAAAAAATCAAATATCAATTACGGAGAAAAGTATATATGTACTCGAAATATCTTAGTTGTTTTTTTTTTTTTTTTGCATATTGCAGTTGGGAAAAGTATTATTAATTTTATTTGGAGATCGCTTAAAAAAAAAAAACTAAGTAAATTTATATCGAGTTTGTTTTAATTAACGCGTGTATCACCTATATCTCTCTCGCTACGCTGTTTCGTTCCGTTATTTCGTTATCGCGCGTGTAATCTCTCGCTACGATGATGATGATAAATACGCGAGGAATTAGAATTACCCGCCCACATTGAATCCCTAACGTTTTCTAAGAATTATGCATGTATCAACTTAATTAGCGTATTAAGCTCATTATTCTCCGTCTCACAGAACGGGGAAGATGATACACTTACGCTATTAGTTATTGTTCTAATATTATCTTATTAATAACCAAACGCTTGTATTCTCTCGCGTGTATATGTTCTCTCTTGCTCGCCATTTGTAATATCCCATATCTATTTTAGATCGAGACCTTTGTCTGCGTGGGTTAACGATATTCCGAAAGCGGAGGATATACCTACTCCGAGATATTGCATCTCGGAGAATCTGAGGAGAGACATGTGTTGTAGTCACTTTCTCAATAATTGATCATTAACCTTTTCATATATAACACACACACACACACACACACACATATATATATATATGCATGTGGAATTTCTCCGTAATTGCGATATTGACAGAATGTAATAACAAACAATATCGAACTCTCGGTTTTTATGTAATTAGTTATTTGCAATGCGCACACACAAATAAACTCGTAACCAAATTATAACAAAACATGAAAAAAACCGTTTGAATATCACAGTTTGCTATAATTGCACAATAATTAATTATTAAGCTTTTTTTTCATAAGCAAAATAAACATACATATTTAATCTCTTGTGATGAGTTTTGCAACAGGTATAATATTACATTATCCCGACTCTCTCTCTCCGCGCGATTGTACAACCAATTACGATGCAAACAAAATTTTCAGATAATTTACATGCGCGCCGAATATCCGTATATCTCGCGCTAAATAATTTATATATTATTATTATTAAATTATTTGTATATTATTTGTATTGTGATATATATTTTTTTTTTTTTCATCGTGCGGCAACGCAATTGATTTGTTATCTCCGTTATATCAGTGAGAGAACAAATAAGGTTGATGATTGTTAATTATTTGATTGCCGTATTTACTTCGCTCTTGAGGCCTCTTTATCAAGAGAGTTATTTGTAGCAATTTAGAGAGAGACTATAGAAGAGGCGAAGGCGAATAAAACTGCCAAGATTATTTACTATCTCGTGATATTCTCTTCTCGGAGGATGGAACGCTCGTAATTTTGTTCTCTCTTTCGCGAGATGAAAGGAAAAGAACGGGAAATGAATAATGATTGCACGCTCTGGATCTCATGTCGCACGTGAATTTTTTTTGTTTTGTTTTTTTTTTTTTTTTGCATACGTCGTTTTTTTTGCAGCGATGTATCTTTTTTATTAGCTCGTGGGTAGAGAACGGAAATTCAAAAAGATAAAAATTTGAGCTAATCGAGTCTCGGAGCAATATTCATTTTCGACTCTTTCTAAGTGTGTAGTGATCGATTACGACACATGCGCAACGTATTTTTCAACGAAATGTAAAACAAATTGTATCCCAGATATATATGTGTGTGTGTGTGTGTGTGTGTGTGTGTGCTCGCGCGTTTGCGCGTATGTTTGTGTGTAAAATGACGCATTTAGACGTTTTCGAGTCTCTAGCTTACGGCATTTGCGTCGACGAGGGATTACGAAACGTAATCTATTTTGATTTTACAATATTCTACATGCGCGCGCCCGCGTAAAGATAATATACTGCAGATGTTCATCCATTGTGTTGTGTCGTGAAATAGTACTGATTGTGTGCTCACGAGAATACGCGTTATGTGAGCTCTCGTGGAAGAGGGACCTTGTCTGACGGAAAATCCTCGGTCATCTCGCGTATTATGTAAATTCGTGTAGCGTTTGCTCACGGAATATTACACCGTAGAGTAAAATAGGAGCAACAAACATAATCGCGACATGGGATGTCTTTTATATACGTCTTGAATATCCCTGGATATCTCTCTCTCTCTCTCTCTCTCTCTCTTTTTCTGTAGTGGCACGTATTTAATGCTATATCAGATATCACGGTGACGCGAAAGAATGGGACGCGTACGAGGCAACGGGGCGCGATCAGATACGCGAAAGGATATCGAAAACACATCGCTTAGCTCTTCGAGACAAATGGCGACCGACCTAAAAAGAGAGAGGGAGGAAAATAGAGAAAAAGAGAATATTCTCACAGACGAATGCTCGCGAGAAGAGAGGAAGATAAAACTCAATGTGCGATAAATCGACGTGACAGATAGCAGACCGGGTTACGGCTTTCAATTTGGCTGAAACTGGATACACGCCATATTCCTGAAACTGAGACGTTTTGTTTTACACGCGACCGCAAATTAAACACGGGGAACACGAGCTATAGGGAAGAGAAAGAGAGAGAGGGAGGGAGGGGGAGAGAAGAATGTTGCTTTTTCAAAGAATTTGAATCGATTTCCCAAACCCGATCTTTCGTCGATCGAAATCGTGTTGTTTCGCATACACAACACACCGTTTCGAAACAATAAAAAATCATAAACGTGTGCGAGTCAGATATTTACGCACGGTATTTTGTTTCGCTCGCGAAAACGCACGCGGCGTGCGAGAAGCCGCAAAAAAAAAAATATGTCTCTCAATAAACAAAAAAATATTCCCGCGTATATCGCGCGGCTATGTAATGCTCGTTTGTCTTTAATCTATCAAAGCGAATAGTTTATTTGAATGTAATTTCGAGAAACATGGCGTTATTATTTTCGTTGAAGATTTATTGACGTTTTACGCAAAATCGCGTATTTCGTGGGCAGTGTTTTGATTTGTTTTTTTTTTTTTTCATTTTTTTTGTTTTTTATTTGACTTTGAATTTTTTTTTTTTTTTACATTCGTGACAGAACGAGAGTATGATTGTGTGTGTTGTTCATATTTTCTACCACGTGCGAAAAGACGGAATGTGATCACGTTTGTAACGTACGTTATCGAGCTATCATGCCTGCATGCACCAACACGAAGCGAAGGTAGACACTGAAATTTGTTTTCGCAAAACAAAATTTATTGCAAAACCGTGAAAACCTTGCCCTTACGTGAGGTTCGAACGGGACGTCGGTGATTAATTTCCCTTCTCTTTCGATTACAGCCATGGCGAGGACCTCATCGTTACACCCTTCGCACAGATTCTGGCTTCTTTGCGTTCGGTCAGGAATAATTTCTTGTCGCTCACGAATGTGCCGACGAACAAGTGAGTAAATCAAATCTCTGATATCTGATATCACGCGCGTCTGCGACGATTCGAATTTTGTTTTTACTCAATTCGATCGTTCGAAAATTTTCAATTTGTTTTGTTGCAGATCACGAAGGAGTAGTGGTCAACAGGGCAGTAGTACGCCCCAACCACGGATCTTGGCACCAGGAGGTGAGATTACGTTTTTGACGCGAAATTTAGAGATTGTGAGATTGTAAAAACGCGAACTGCGCAAAATGCGTTTCTTATTTACACAGTTGATATTATTAGCGTTTTATTTTCGTTTATTGTTATGAAAAACAAAAAAAAAATATATATATATATATTTCTACCATTAGCTTATTCGAACGCGCGCGCACATTTCCTCTTCGTATTACATTTGTTTTCTTTTTTGAACATCGAGTGTCATTTGCTGTAACCCTCAGAAAGTTCCTTTTTATCACGTACGAACTCTCAGAAGTTCTTTAAGTTTTCACAAGAGAGAGAGAACTTCATTCTCGATTTCTCATCAATATTATATATATATATATGTATCCAGTGGCAACATCATCTCTTCTCTCCAAACTTTTATCGACTTCCCTTTGGATTAATATTTTACATGCCTTGCTTCCGGGTCTCTCAGCTCCCTCTCGCACGCGTGATTCAACGAAAAAAAAATATCGTAGAACTTTTATAATATATATCTATCATTTATATATTCGTCGATAATTAATTTTCTTCTTCTTAAAGAAACGCAATTAATCATCAAGATTTTTGTTCGTCCACCGATTTTACAATCTCGCATTGTTTGCATGAAAAAAAAAAACTCATTTATTTTGCGAAGTGTCATTTAATTGATTAGAAAAATCAAAAAATTTAAAACTCTCTACTTTGTGTAAAAAAAATAAATCTTATTAAAGTTTGCGTGGTTATGAACACATAACGGAGTAAATAATCCTTACTTTCTTTTTTGACCGAATTCGAATTAATCCACGTTACAAATTACCTTGGCGGATAAACTTTGTCAAAGTTGACTTATTGCTCGCCAGCGCAATACGCGCCGGAGAAAAAGAGTTTTTGTAGTAATTAAATTTACTTTTCCGGATTTTTCAGAGGAGACTTTCATGAAGTTGGCCGTGGAAACGATAGAAGAACTGGACTGGTGCTTAGACCAGTTAGAGACCATTCAGACGCATCGATCCGTGTCCGACATGGCATCTCTAAAGGTACGGGGGATCTTATCACAGCTTTTATATATTTCTCTCCGTGTACCTTTGCGCGACGTGTTTCTCTCGACGCTCGATTTCTCGTGCACGTCCTCCTCTCGCGAAAAGAAAGAACACTTCAAAGTCTTTCTGTCTCGCATTATATCAGCATTATATAAAATTTCCCGAGTGACTCCGACAGACTTTAAAACTGCGTTATTCAAATGATTTTAAGCGGGAGAAAATGCGAACGCGAAAATCTTATTCGAAAAGGTCACGGGAAAGATCGCGAAAAGTGCGCGAGGAATAAAGTCGATTCTTATTCCATATAGTCGTAAATAAATGCTCTCCAAAGACACACAGTCGGTGTACGATATAGAACAATGGAAAAAGAAAAATAAGTCTATAGAAAAAATTACAGATCGCGTTTGTTAATCGCTTCCTGTGTTGGGAATATTATTCTAACAACGCTTTTCGATTACATATCGTGCGCATGAAACTAAAACAAAAATATCTTCGCGCGGAAGCCAATGTTGACCTCAAACGCGATCAACAAACAAAGAATCGCGCGCTCATGTGAACATCTGCAGTCGCGCGAATTACAAAATTACTGGAAAAAAAAAAAAAAAAAAAAAAAAAACGAAGCGAAGCAAACACAGAGCGCGTATCAGCGATACTGTGAAGTGATTATTTCCATATTCCCGCCGAACAGTCGCGAGTCTAAATATTAATCAAAGAAATAAATTCGCGCGATTTGCGCGACGCGGCGAAAGAATTATTCCGTTCGCTTGTGCGCGTTTAAACGCGGCGGTCGTGTTCGCCCGAACAGCGGCCGAGTAACAGACACTTATCAGACAGAGACAATCGTTTCTCGATGACACGCTCGACATCCTAGCCGTGCAATTTCCGCGCGAATCGTTAATCGTTCGCGTTCCGGTCGGCGGGAATTTCCAATTTCCACAACCGTTGTCGACAAAGTCGCGAGGACGGAGAATCGTTCGAGCGCGAGCGCGAGAGATCACTTTATTCCCCACTCTTTGAGCTGCAATGTCAGCAGAGAGAATTGCATTTTTATATTTGCGCGCGTAATAAACGCGGGCGCGATTATATACACACAACGAAGAGAAGAAAGTTGGAGAGATATATATATATATTAAACATTTTTCTCGAACGAAGAATAAGGACATTTTTTTACACACACGGGGTGATTTCTTCCGTTTTTCCGCTATAAAGCTTCCCCGAGGGGCTACGAAAAATGCTTTTTTGCTGAAAAGAAATTTCGCAAAAAAAACGCGCAATTTTTTTTTTTTGTATATTTATTCTGTGTAAACCGAACCTCTCGAATATCAGTGCACTCCTTCGTGCATGCACCTGGAATATTTATTGCGAGATTCGCTTCGATTGGATTCGGTTTGCGTCGCGCACTTCACGCGCAAAAGTTTTTTTTTATAAATAATATTAAAATAAGTTTTAAGAATTGAAATTTACACAAATTAAAATCAAAATAAGACCTATAACAATTGCGATCTAGCTTGTTGCATAAAAATTATAACCCGAACTAAATCTCAGTTGGTGATAAATAGAGATTACTCTCAGGCTCAATAAGTCTTTTATAGTATATGAATATAAGGACATGAAGAGCCGTTCGCAGGATGTTGTGCGTGAATGTGCTTAAATATATATATATATATGTATACACATATATATTTCTCGAAGTAATTTTTTTCCTCCATATAGGATGCTGGATTTGCATCACATATATATGAAGGACCCTCTAACTAATTTTAAAATATTGCGAAAAAAACTTCTCAGCCAGGAGTCGAACCTGGAATCTCCGGCTTTCCGGGCCGTCTAGTGCCTCGGTAGCCCAACAGGGAAGGCAACGGCCCGGAAAACCGGAAATTCCAGGTTCGACTTCTGGCTGAGAAGTTTTTTTCGCAATATTTTAGAATTAGTTAGGGGGGTCCTTCATATATATGTGATGCAAATCCAGCATCCTATATGGAGGAAAAAAATTACTTCGAAATATATATGTGTATACATATATATATATATATATTTAAGCACATTCACGCACAATATCCTGCGAACGGCTCTTCATGTCCTTATATTCATATACTATAAATCTCAGTTGTTCGAGAGTTGAGGTGAAGATGAAGAAGTTCATAATTTGGAACGTTTGGATCATTTACATTCTGATCTTCATCGGCCAAACTTGGATAATTCATTCGCGTACAAGTCGCGTGTCAATCATCGAAGAATGTCAACAAACAAAAACAAACAATGATTGTAGGAAAACGTGCGATTAAACTCTGTACAGATTGTTAATCTGAGCGTTGACCATTTTCAATTGACCACAACAGTGGTCAAACAAGCGCAAAGGTTGGTGTCTGCTACGTGACGTATAGAATACAACTGCGGTTTAAAGTTTGGCCAATGAAGATCAGAGAATATAATGATCGAAACTTTTCAAATTATTTACGTGAACCCTTTCACCTTTACCTCAACTCTCTCGAACGACTTGAGCGCTTCGCTAAGTTTTATTTTAATTTTAATTACAGAAGTGTGTAAAAAAATGCGAACGAAGGCAAACATTTGTTCTCGGCTGTTATTGCTGAAAGCGCTTTTCTCGGAAGAATGTTTTTGACAGTTTTCTTGCGCTCGCCGCACAAGAGAGATGCGATGTAATTAAAATCCTTTTAAGGATTTAACAAAACTACCGAGCTATTAAAAAAATCCGAAGCGAGTAGCACACATCCGGATAATTTTCAGTTTTTCCCGCGGAAAAACTCCCAAATCTCCGTTTTCTCCGTTTATTCTCCGGGATTCTCGGGCGCAAAAATTCGTTGTTTGCCTATCGCAACCGGCGTTTCGCACGCGATTTTACTTTCTTTAACGTCGACGTTAAATCAATAGTTTTTTTTTTTTTATGTTACTTTTTTGATCGACCCCGAAAATGCCACGTGTAACGCACCGCGTGTAGGTGTTCAATTAACCTGGATTTCTTTTTTGAGGGTATTTGGAAAAGTGAAACACAAACGCGCGCGAGAGTAATTTCAAAAAAAGGTCATAAAATGTGAAGAGAACCGCGTATACAGAATATAAACACACGTTACCGATAACACGCGCCACATAAAGTTTTGTCTTTGACACATCTAAATTTTTGCTTATGTTAAAAAAAAAAAAAAAAAACAGCCAGGTCAGAATTCTCTGCGTTTTACTTTCTGCGAAGAGTTGTGCGCAATGTATATCGACTTAATGTAACAGACACAAATGAAGAGGCTAATATATAAGTGAAAATCTCTCGGAGTTTCACCGTTATTACTCGGATGATGAGAAAATTATTAAGAACTCTTTCTCGCGGGTTGTTTAATCGCTATTGTGAAATTCAAGCGAATTTCCTTCGTCTCGTTCCGTTCTTCGTTTAGCCGCTATTTGCAAAAGACATAAGTTAATATGCACAGCGAGCTTTCTTTGCAAGCTCTCTTTGGATCCCCGCCGCAACTCGCCCTGTCTAGAAGAAAGCGCGTTGAAACCGCGCGGAGGACCCATTAACGGCGCGCATGAATATATTATCGCGCCATTATAAGAGAAGTGAATTTTTTCAACATTTGATTAGCATCTTCGTAGAGAGTTTAATGGCGTCGTACGTAACAACGCGGAACAATTGCGCGAGATGATTAAGATTGTTTTTTTTTTTTTTTTTTTTTTGTAGTTTCTAGTTTCATTTATTATTATAAAGCTCGTTTCCGCCACAGTGACTTTATTCAAAAATGTTCATATATGACAAACTCTCATGCGGTCTCTTGTGACGCGTATAAAGTCACGGTCTCGTTAATTTTTGTGTTTTGCACACGTGGATGTGAAAAAAAAAAAAACAACGTGCAAAATTGAATCGTTTGCTTTCTTCTTGTGAAACAATGTTTCTCTTAACCGCGACCTGACTATCTCTCTCGATACGATTTTCACCTTCTGAATTATTCATCGATACGAATACGCAAATTCGTATTCTACGAACGAGCAAAGCCATTCTTGGTTGTTGTTACACGATCTCGAGCATTATACGTCCGAAGCGTAACATAGCCGGGACTGATTGTCGCCACGTCAGCGACGTACTTTCTTTTCGCTGACACAAAAGGAGCGTCGTTCGTTTCCGATGCATGTGACGCACGTAAGAATACGTCGATGCTCCTCTCTTGTTTGCCAAAGTGACGTCGGTCGGCGTGAATGTGAGCTTGAAAGTAAAGCGACAACGTGTGTGTCGGCTTAGCGAAAATAAGAGTTTCGCGCGACAATAACATATTTGTGGAAATTTTTTTCTATCTTTCAAAAAAAAATAAAAAAAACCCCCAAAATTGGGAATTCTTGTAAATGTTTTATTTTTTTTTTTCAGCAACTAGAAGTAAATAATCACCTCGAAAATAGATCGTTACGAAAATCACGTTTTTTTTTTTTTTTTTTTTTTTTTTTACTTGTTTAAGGTCCGATGTATGTTAATGTTGTTCCAGACGGAGAAAGATTTATTATTACTCTAGCGGAGAGAGAAAAAGCAATTTTTCATACACGTGCGCAAACACGCTTCTCACAGAAGCTTTGACAACACCATTATAAACAAAGTAACAACAAAGAGAGGGAGAGAGAAAATCAGTTTTGAAATTTAGTTTTTTGCCCGAGAGCACTTTCTTTGTTCCACGTTATACAGGCGGGTAAATTGGTTTTATGATAGAAAATTGTTTCAATTTATCACGCGTTGCTGTTTTTAATTATTTCCTCATTGTTTCAATATATTGGAGGCTGATCTCTAACGCGCAAAATTTCGCGTCTATTCACATATTCATTCGATCGAGAATAACTTAATCGCGCCTTTTTGTTCTTGCTTTTTGACACATTTGCGTTTCGCGCACCGCGAAAATGTCTCTTTAATATATGAATTTCATTTGGGCGTATTACATTTGCTAGATTGCGCTTTGCGAACACTGCGCCTTGACCCGGCTACTAAAACAGACACAAATCGATGTGTTCCCACGCTATTTTTTTTATCTCAACAACAAGGACTCGCGAATTATTAGTTATTCTCTAACGAGTTCGCGTGTTATTCGCGAAGCGCTTTGCAATATATAGTCGAGAATTTATCTAAAAAAAAAAAATAATAATAATAAAACTGTTGCGCCAAGTACGTGCGATAAATTTGAAGCGCCAACGCGTTTTGTCTGGATATTGATATCGAAAACGTGACTTGCGTGATCGAATCGTGGAGACTGCGTGTTGATTATACATGTGGAGATCGATTTCTCGATGAGAGATCGATCGGCAGTACGTGTCTGTGTGTGTGTGTGTGTTACGCGATGCGCGCTCGTGTATAAATCCATCGATGACGCTGACAGGACCACTTCAGTTGGAATTTATTCCATTGTGAATGCTAAAAAATTCCCATCGCGAACGTGTTGTAACTATATATCTCGAACGAGAATATTGTCTTTTGATATATATATATAAACGCGGCTGTAATGATACACGTGCGAAAAATACACTGAAATTGAATTCCTCTTTCTCTTTGCGCGTTGCGTCTTTAATATCATCGTTACATCGTAATAATATAGAAAGCGGAATTCTTTTGTGCGTTCTCTTTCGTTTCAGAATTCTTTCGCTCGCTCAAAAGTAAACTTTCTGAAAAATACAAAGTTTTTTTGCTTAAAAAAAAAAGAAAAAAAAAAAAAAAAAGAAGAAGCAGTTTCACTCGATGTGGTGTATTTATTGAAATTTTGTTTGATCGCGAGAAAAACGTTGCGATTAACGTTTTATTATTTACGGACCGTAGAAGAAGCGCTTACATTCCGTACGCAAATACATTCGCGAGTTGCCGACTTATTTATATGCAGTCTGCAGTTGGAGTATGTTTATAGTTTGTTTTTACTTGGCACACGCGCGCGTGCAACGGTAACGCGCATCTGCTAAAGTACGCCCTCCGGTCGACCGTAGCGATTTCGTCGACTTTGAGAATCTGTACTTTTCTGACACACACACACACACATACTCTCTCTCTCTCTCTCTCTCTCTCTCACCTCTAAAATAGCGGCTCTCTGAAATTCTGCTATTTGCGTCAACCGCAGTATCGCGTACAAACGCAGTTGTATAATAGCGAGCTCTTTTGATAGACGCTCATAAAATTTGCTCGGATTTGACGAAGAAACCACGTTGAAAGGTCAACAAAGAATATATTGTATATTTTATTTATCCCACGCCAATATAGAAAATGTATATTTTATTCGCATATCGAAACACTTCGTAGCAACTAGCTGATATTTTTTTTTTTTTTTCCATGGGAAAAACCTATTACGGCCATATTGTACGCTCAAATGAAAATGTTTTTTTACACGTTGCTCTCCGATCGCAGAAATGTTTCAGTCTTTTTTACGGAGGGGAAAACAGACAATAATGGTATATATCGATTTGAAGGATGCCCTTGCGAGCGACGGTTGCTCCTCAAAGAAAATCGATACTTTGAATTAATTGACCTACATAGACGCCGAGGAGACTCGTGACCTCATCATTAAGATCGGTACGAATGAATTGGTCGATTTGTACGCGATTACAATGTAGCAGCGCGTTACACATATATTGTAAAATACCGCGAATACGCACCAATAATTGTAATAATTAACATTTACACAGGTGAACAATTGGTTCGCTCTTTTTCTCTTTTTTTTTTCTCTCGACAGACGTGTTCAAAAATATTTGCAATATTTTTTTTTTTAAATTACTAATTTATTTTAAATTATAGATATTAATTGGATATTTCTTATTCTCTCAGTTGTACGATAGAATCTATTTTTAAAATGTTCTAACCTAGCAACGTTAAACACGCTGTGCACATATTAGTAGCGTATTGTTTTCGAAATATATTTTTTAATAAAAAATTGCCAGCTACGGTGAATAAAAATATCACCATAACCGCCAGGAATATCTTGTTACACGCGTACGAGAAAGCAAACAAAAAAAATTTTCCATCGATATATTGACCCGTCCTGTAGCCTCCTGTTCGTTATATTAAATCCATCTTTTTCATTTTCGAAATGTTTTTACGGCAAACATTTGTTCCCGTTTTCACACTCAATCACGTCCCGTGAAACTTGACAAAGATCCGTCTGCTCGTTCGAACCAATTAGCGTCGCGCGCTCGGCGGCCTCCGAGTTGCGTAAAGAAGACTGTGCCTAGCTCGGTTTTATTTGCCGTTTTACTTCTTGATTCGCGAACGCGCCGTGCAAAAAGCATTCGCACCTGGAAAAAAACTAGCGCAGAGACCGACGAAGATCTCAAGAGGTGGATAACAAATGTGATTCACACACTGACTCACGTAGTAGTCCAAGATAGTTAGTTAGCTCGCGCGTGTCGTATTATTCATCGACTCCCACTACTGCTAAAATGTTTGATTTGAAACTTAAATCAACAGAAATGTGTCGAAACGCGACGATGCAAATTTAAAGGAAAGTATACGAAGTAGTACAAGAAAGTTCAACTTCAATAACGAGGCGATCACGTGCTCACGTCTTTGTTACATCATTCGTCGGTCTCGCATTGTTACGGCACAGATAATTGTTTCACAATCTGCGAGTCGTATCGATATAGATACGACTCGAGACGAGGATCCATAAAAAAATACGCATCGCGTCAACGAGATTGAATCGTTCCGTGAAAGAACGAATCGCGAACAAGCGTGGCGCTATCACGCTCGGTCGTTTAACCTTTTTTCCCGCAAGGTTCAAGGGGCTTCTTATCGCCAAGTGTTGCTTTATCACGCGTACGGCGCGTGATCATCGAGTGTAAATAAATTGTCAATCTCGCACCGAAAACACTTTGGCGAAGATGCTGCGCGAATCTGAACTACGTATCCGGGATCGTTTAACGTCACGATATTTTCAGAAGCCGCACTTACTTAATTGAGCGCTCATTACTTCGTCAATCTTGTTTCGTCCGCGCTATTATTCGCCCGACACGATTGTCAATGTCGTTGTTGATGTCAGAGCTGTGTTTCTTCGGTCTTTCTAATCGAGTTCGAAGTTCGAACGCGTAACAGATATCGCGAAATTATCGAGGAATTCGCACAGCGCTGTACTTTTAATTATTACGATAAGACACACGAATTCTATTTGCGCGATATGCGCGCGTGCGGTATATGAAATTTAAAAACGCAATGTTCAATATTTCTCACGGACGAATTTTCACTCGAAGAATCGAACATTGTTCGTATACGCGACGTACATATTTTTCGGACCGACTATTGCTGACTCATTCTTTTTTTGTTTGAACGATGTCACGTCAGCAAATGCATGATTTAAATTTCCATATATTATATTCTTATCGCGCTCATGACTCGCGCACATATGTATATATTTTTTGTTTTTCCTAGAAAACTCATTACTTATTTATAGTTATTTACTATATATGCGTTATTTACTTATATGCCCGCATATTCTCTTTTGTAATTGTCACCTTGCCAAGTACCTCGACTTTTCGAGAGTTCTAGAATAATAAGCGAATAATAAGCTAATGAATAAATAACATGTGGAGTGGGGTGAATAACAAATTAGCACGTTGTTGTTTATTTGATACTTTGTCGCAGTTCCAACTACTTGTGTAAATACGCGCTTACACAGGTGAAGGCGGACATGAACTTTCAAGAATTTTCTTAATTGGTAAATAGCTAAGAACAATACAAGATATAGAAGTAATTAAAGATATATATGTATATATGTGTGTGTATGTGTGTGTGTGTGTGTGTGTGTGTGTGTGTGTGTGTGTGTGCGTGTGCGTATATTTATTTGGAATTTGTGAATTTTGTGTGTGAATAGTTTAGAACGACGCACATTAACATTACAGTAAACAACATTTCGTAAACACAAACAAGGTAAAACGCACATTTTATATCGCACGATAATGCTCTAATTTTACATTGCAAAATCGATGATATTTGCAGATCCTTGAGCTAAATATTATCTTAAATTGGAATTTTCTTTTATCGATACGCTTCTGCGCTGAATAATACGTTTAGTATCATTTACGTAATTTCACGAAATTCTATTGTGCGTTGAAATTCAGTGAACTTTTTAATGGAGAACAAACTTTTTTTCGCTCGCTTCACGGAAGAAAAGTCCGACCTTTTATGTGTCCGATCTCGTACAGATTTATCTACTTCTTGAATGCGAAGATTTGTTATTTGTTTGATCAAAGAAGTTTTATTACTACTGCCGATTTTCACTGTGTGTGATCGATCGTGAGTCTGTGTGTCGCTTCGTCTCGAGAAGAGCTTACGTTCGCAATATTTCGAAGCCTTACACATTCTCTCGATACATATTCATGTGTATATATATATATATATATATTCAGAGCAATATTCCATTAGGAAATACATTCTGACGTATTCAGTAAATTTCTGTTTTCTACAATACCTTTTATTGTTTGTTAAAACATTGTTACAATTTATATGCGGCCTTTATATACGCAAACGTAAATGTATTTATTTATTTGCAACATATCGCGTTCTTATTCGCAATGCATAAACATGTGTATAACGCACACAAACACACATACATATAAGTACATACTTTTTAGATAATACTTTCTGCCAGTGTTTGGTACAATTATTTATTAAATTTGAGTAATGTTCGTATGGGGATTATATCTCTTAGTCTTTTTAACATGTTGTTGAATTCCATCACGTTGGATGAATACCGTTCCATGTTGGTAATCAAAATGACAATCAAATTTCTTATATTATACATATAAAATATATATAATGATCTTATTTCTTCAGGTAGAATAGAAAGGATCAGCCACATCGTATCAGCCATATTTCGTATAAACATTCCTAATCCGGTGTTTCTTATACAATATGCTATCTTAGAGATTTCTTGCGTCACATTGTTATTGTTCTCTTTGCTGTTGTCCTCAATGCTACTCTGATCGCTGCTCTGACTGCTGCTCTGACCGCTGCTCTGACCGCTGCTCTGACTGCTGTCATTCTCATTGCTTCCTAAACGCATATTAAAAAAAAACTTGTGTCTCACTCGCACATATATGTTAATAACTATATGTTTCAATAAAAATTAAAATTATCATTTCACACGGAAGAAGTTGTGTTATCGAATTTATATATGCAACGTGCAAAGTTTTTCAGAAAATATTTACAGTCTTCTTTTGTTAAAACTAACAAGAATACACAGGTATGTGTATATATGTATGTATAAATAAAGCTACAAGTGTGCACACATTGTGTACTGATATCTAAATTTATTTTTTCTAAAACAAAGATCGTGCATTTATTTTTTCTTTCAAACAGATCGTGTATTTTATGGAAAAAAAAAAAAGAGAATGCTCATGATGAGCATTTCAGGATAATTGCTGTATTTGCGGAAACTTACCACTCTGAGCAAAACCCGTGCCAATTACACTGAACAGCAGGATCACCAAACTTATAGTCAAATATTCTTGCGGTCTCATGGTTGCTTGCGAGCTTTTTCGTAATTCGAACGTGGTGTCTAGCAACAATATAGCCGGCACTAATGAACTCCGCAACGCAAGTTCAGGCGTATTTATAACAACCGATAATGAAAAACCATTACTTCTATCGCTTACGTCTACATATGCATGAAATAAGGCTTGTCTTATGCAAAAATATTCAGTAATTGAAATGCCATTTTATAAATGTTTTTTTTACCAAAAGCTCTTTCAAACATTTTGACTAACTTATCTCAAATAAAATGTATTTTTTTTTTGTTTTTTTTTTGTTTTTTTTGTTTCATTCTCGGTTATTTCTTTTGTGATAATTTAAAGCATTCGTGAAATAACAGAACTGGAAATTCATTGTAAAGCTAACATTGTGCAGAAGAACGTATTTTATTTCGTCGCATTTTATTACTCAGAACGCCAGGTGTTTTTTTTTGTTAAAGTCTTTACATTAATTAATATAAGTTAATTAATAACCGCGCTCTTTCTTTTACGATGTATATTATGATATTATATATCTTTTACGATATATATTATATATATATATATATATATATATATATATCGTTAAAGAGATATATAATATCTTTTGCTGTAATTTTGATCTTTCTAAAAACAGCAGTTTAGAAATGACTAAAAAAATTTTAATTTCGCGCTAAAACTACTTAAGTCGCATTATTATTTCTGACTCATTCTTATCGTTCGCCTTGTTGCTTATATCATATGCTGCACAGTGTTTTCTTGTTAATAACAGATAAAACAAATGCGAAGGACACTGAGCGGGTAAATTTAAAAATTGCATTAACTCGCGTAGCAACTTTTTACGTCTCGTATTTCGTGTATTGTGGAAACACATCGTATTTAATTGAGTGCCACTTCCGGGATATTTCTCTCCCTCTTTGTGATTTAACTTTTCGAAAATTCTCTTAGTATATCCTAGACGGCGGGAAAAGGTTGCAAACTTAATTTCTAGAAACTTTTTCGCATCAGCTACTCGGTCTTTCTACTCGGTGGTTACGGACTCGATCGATCAGTTTGGACTTCGCTATCGACGTCGATATCGTTTTCCGAATTTCCGATAAAGTTCTGACGTCAAGAGTGAATGAATCAACTTTACATTTGGAAGATATTTGTGTTATAAAAATTCTAAGAATAAACACAACGTGTGTGTCGCATAAAAATAATAAGAAAACATACGTAGCTACGTGAATCTTTCGCGTAGGTACACGCGGGGGTAATTTAATTCTCAGGGAACTCATATTTCACTGTAAAGTCATTTCCTACGTGAAAGGACGTGCTTTTACGTACGTCACTTTCGATTTACTCCGAGTCTCGTTGAAACTTTGCAGAAACGTTTCTGCAATAATGCTCGAAAACAATTCGAACAATGGCAAAATCAAATACAAGGTTGATTTTCTCTCGCTGAGACTGTAACGCAGAAGGGTAAAGGGGAGGAGAGGAGCGGAGAAGAGGGAGATCGAGAAACGCGCGTCTCTGGAATATATCCCGAAATCCATAAACGTTGGCGTCTCGCCAGGAGACGTGGCGCCTGGCGCCGCGACGCGCGTTCCATATATGAACCTATTTTCTTCAGCTTCAGAAGCTTGTTTATTTTCATCTAGAGATATCCTTGATATCTTGAATGAAAGCTGCACGTTTAAAGCGCAAGAGCTTGAAATCGAGCGAGCAAATCGCTCGAGCGGAAGATTTATTTATACGCTCGCAAAAAGATTTTTCCGTTCACGTCATATGTCGCTTTTCAGAGACAGAGAGAAAGAGAGAGAGAGAGAGCGTGGCAATTAGTGAATGTCATTTTACGGATAACGGAAAGTGTCGCGAAAATTTTCACACGAGCCAAAATCGAAATTCGAACTGAATAAATTTCGAATCACTCGGCGCGCGCCTGTTTACACATCGGACGGAAGAGCGATTCGGATGAGCGGGCGTGAAAACTGCGTGGGATTCGGCACTCGCGCGCGGGTACACAGACGCCACCGCGCATCGCACGTGTTTCTTGTTATGCAAACGTCGTCGGGTCAGCGGCTTTCATTATTACGAGAGAGAGAGAGAGAGAGAGAGAGATGATGATTGTTGGTGCAGCTGTCGCCGATGCGCACTTGTGGATTGGAGCCGCGCGACGTCTCAGCCGAAGCCACACGCGACACATTATCAATCACGATGTATAAACTGCGTGTACGTGTACACATGTATTTACAATAAAATAAACTGTCTTCTTTGTGCCCGTACATTACGTATGCAAAACCGAGAACGTTCGGAAACGGTTAAGCTCCGACAATAAGATAACGTGCCGTAAGAAGTCTTATTGTCGTTTATTTGCACTTATAGCGCTTGTATTTTGATTGTAAAATGATTTTACGTAACACGCTGGGATTTCGCAGCGTGTGCGCCAGATCGTGTGTGTGTGTGGGAGCAGTAGGTAGGTATATACAAACCTTGCGCATCCTCGCGCGAATATAAGCGCAGGCTATATGTCCCTTCGTCTCATATTTACTTACACTTACGTATGCAAAAAGGGAAAAGGGGGCGGGGGAGGAGGGAGAATATACAACTCGCGGCGCGGACGGAAGACGTGGATTCTGTCGAGTTGCGCTTGAAGAGCGAAACCACGCTACTGTGTGTGTGTGTGTTTACGAACTTCGTGCTGCGCAGATTGTGATATCATCGTTCAAATATAAGTGATATGAATTTGTGCGGCATGCAATTTGTGCTTTTCGCGACTCCCTCTTTTTCATTCCCTATCCCGGAACAATAAATTTTCGTTAACAAATTGTTGTTGATAAACTCCGTTTTCCATGTAATTCCCCAAGGATATTGCGGCACACGCTGAGAAGAGAGCCCAGAAACGTGATGTTGCACAACAAACTAAACTTTTCATTTAAATTCGCCGCGTAATTCGCTCTAGATACGTAAATTTCGCAGAAAACGTATAAGCATTCGACGCGCATGCTCGCTTTGTACAGAATTTATTTGTTACAATTTTCGACTTCGCGCGAGAGTCTGTGTTGCGCTTGATGTTTGTGTTGCTCCGAATTATATTCAAGTCGATCATTTTTTTTTTTTTATTTTTACTTTCTAGGTCATCTCTTTTTGCTCGCGTACGACGTTTGTGTTCGGGGAAACACATTGCGACAATACTTATTTTCTCGTGACTAGTCTAGATAAAAAAAAAATTAAAAAAATTAAAAAAAAAAAAAAAGCGATTACTTTCTTCATGAGTCGTCAAAGAGTTAATTGCCGTTTTATTATGTAAATTGTGACAAATGACCTTGCCGTCGTGAACATTGTTGCTTGTGATAATTTATTGAAATTACGATATTGTAAAAGTCGACGCACTCTTGGCGGATGTCGCGACGGTGTCTAATTTTCATTCAAACCGGCTGAATCACAAAAATTTCGATTTTTAAATGGATCGGCGATTCGAGGGAAGGACAACGCAATCTTATCGCGCGAATTTGCGAATCTTTTTCTTCTGTGTGTCGGCGAGAGAAAAAAAAATATTTAGCTATCAAGGCCGCTTTAGCTGTCAGCTCGCGAAACCTTCGGCACGTGATTTACGAGTCGGGAAACGCGGTCTTGCAATATTAAAACGACAGAAAGGCGCGCGTTTTACGCGTTTGCACATTCACATTTTTGTTTTCTCCTCGCTGTATTTGTCTCTCTGATATTTCGGCGTTTCCGACGAACTTGTTACCGCGCTCTCGTCTCTTTTTTCTTTAACGAGCGCGATGAGCGACGATCCGCTTTCGATCGACGAGGAATGTCTGACAGGTGCGGGAGAAGAAGAAGTTTGTGGAAAGAGCGCCGCGCTCGCTTAATTCTCCGAATAACAAGGAATTATTTTTACCGCCGTACGAAATACCGGATGTGGTTCATTGATTTCCGAAATTGATACTGACCAATCGCGTGTGTTGTGATTGCAAAGTACTTCGCAGATTTGTGCGAAGCGAACATTTCAGAGGCAAGCTCAATGAATTCGGGGATTTGTTCGGGCCAATCCTTTCGGACGACCAACGAAATTCTCTCGTATTTTTGTCAATCGTTTTCTAAAATGTGATTTTTTTTTTTTTTTACAAATTTTTTATTACAAATCTTTACAAAATTTCGTTGTGTTTCTCACGTCAGATACGTTGGAAACGCCGAGTCTCGTTATAATGTTTCAAACGTTCGAGAGCGCGTTGGTATGTAGTTTCGATTGAATTCTTAGTACGCGCGTGCGCACAGACATCATTATCATCATAGACGACTTTTACAGACCGAAGATAACGCGAGTGGCAAATACGCGATAAATGACGTAAATGTTATTTGACGTGTGCGGCCGGGGAAACCTTCGTTCCCCTTCAAGATATCGCAGCGTGGCACGCTCATCTCCTCCCGGAGACAAATCACCGTGATTATCTTTATGGTACATCGATTTATTGCTGTCGTCTGCGTTTTCTGTGCGAGTGCACAGGTCAAACGCACACTTGGAATCGCGCGAACGTGTGTTTGCGACTTGATGAGCGACACTTTTCCCGATTCGCGTTTGGATTCGCGCGCTGAGAGAGTTCGAGCGCGCGCCATAAATCGCGCGCGAATTACCTATTTTGTGTGCGGTTTTGCGCGCGACACAAATTTCCGATTGCAAATAAATAGAAGATTTAAATGCACGCAAATTAATCAAATCATCTGTCAGTTACACGAGCAATACTTGTTGCTTGTCTATCTATTTGTGCAAAATGTAAATATACCTTCGTGCGTTAATTTAAAATCACGCACTGTAATGCGTTTGTCTTCCGTGCATGCACAATTGGACCTTCGAGCAGAAAACAAGCTCAGGTGTTTTTTTGCGTTTTAATCGCGTCTTTATTTTCTTGCTCTCACAACAGTTTTTATTTTTATTTACAACGTTGAGAGCGCGGCCGGCGTTGCTACATTTTTGAAAATAATCCAAGATAAAATGAACAACGCGCCGATTAAAAAATTTTGAAAATTAATGTAAATAACTAGAGAACATTTGTGAAATAAAAAGCGCACTGTTCAACACGTAAAAACTTTTATTGATGAACATGTTTTGTGAAAAAATTAAATTTCGCGATATATATATATATATATATATATACACATATGTTGTATGTTACAAAATATTTCAAGCAGAAATAGGGCTGATTGCAAAGATTGCAATAAGTAATTTTTGGTGCAATTTTGCGTGCATCTTGCGTGCCGAAACGTTTGACATTGTTTTTGTAACATTTTTTACATTTTCGCACTAGATAGATCTCGCCTTTTCTTCTCTCATGGCGTACCTTCGAGAAAGTTAATCTGTGTGATACACGTTACATAAACCATAGATTTTCAGTACTGACAGTGAATGTGCGAATTCGGAACGCAATCCAAAAAGTATAATCTAATGAACTCGCGGGGCCACACGGAGGTCACGGGTGACCACCCAGCGAGATAAACGCACTATATTGATAAGAATATGATCTTATTTAACCACAATAGTTACATGATATTTTGTGTCATTATATATTATACTTTTAATATATAAAGCTTGAATGGCGCGCGTGTTAAATGTATTTTTTATTAATCCTACGCGCACGATGATTCAGAAAAAAATAACAACGCGCATCTTCTTGTTTATTTCACAAATAAACATGTTTACCACAGAAGAATAGTTCTCGTTCAAGTTCTAATTAATTGATAGATAAAAACAATAACATCTTGCTAAAAGAATCGCAGATAACAATCGTGTGTAGTATGAAGTGCGTGTAAATTACGTGATGGCACGAGCGACGACGCAAAAAAAAGAAAAAAAAACAACAAATCCGAGACGATATAACGGAACATTGCGAAAGCACTTAGTCTTGTTCTTGTACAGATAAGGCCAATCAATGGCTCGTAGTTATGCTTCGTTGATTAATTTTATCACTTGCGCGAGAGTAATAATAGAAGGGTCTTTTGAGAGATGTTTCTCGCGCAGCGTAGATACGCCGGACGGTTATTAATCATTCTCGGTAAACAGATCTGACGATATATATATATATATATATATGTATGTTATATATGTAGCCACACGCACAGGACAAGCGAGAAAACATGACGGAACGTAAATAGGAAAATCGATCCTGCTATTCTATCTAAATAACGAACACCGATTCCTATTTTTAGCCGTACAAATTTTTTCCGAATTTTTCTTGTTGTTTCTCGTTATTTCTATTTTTTTCGCTCATATATTTTTCATTCTCATTTGCCGCTACCTTTTTACTGTTTCTCTGATGACAATCAATTTATTTATTTAATTTCTTTTTCTTTCTCTCTCTCTCTCTCTCTCTCTCTCTCTCTCTCTTTCTCTCAGGTGTCGAGAATTTTTAATAAATTCAAGTCTTTTGTGAAAATTTAATTTCGAACATATTTGTTTTTTAATATATTTCCACTTTATTTTTTCCCCGTTTTACATCATTGTTTATCAGTGAACTTATTGTTGAAATAACGAAAACGTTGTGTTAAAATAGTGTTGTACGTGTTTCGTTCAAAATTGTTAGTTCGTTTGTACACACTTTTTTTTTTCTTTTTGTTTTGTTTTTTTTTTGTTTTTGACCTTTATGTACACGTGTCGTCGGTGCAAACCATCGAGAGATTACAATAATCCGCTTGATTTTATTATACCGATCGCCAGTTGCGCACACTTGTTATCGAATTTCAAAGATTGGTCTATTTCAGGATTGATTTTGTCATTGTATTCAACGCAGAACGGACGGATGTTTGTATATCCAATGAATGAGAGAGAGAGAAAGAGAGAGAGAGAGAGAGAGAGAGAGAGAGAGAGAGAGAGAGAGAGAGAGAAAGTTTATTTTAATGGGTGACGTTGCAACGCATCGTTGTAGACATCAATGAACAACCACTTAGTGTTTTTTTCCGATAAAATGTCCGTCATATATTCATGAAACGTAAACATTTGTTTTCCTAACTGCCGAGTTTATGCCAATTTTTTTATGCTGACATACCAATTGTGTTATTTGCTGACGTTGCTGCTGTATATTTTCCAATTTTAATCTTACAGAACATATCGCGCAACATCGGTTTTATGGGATGCGATATTTTGATTTGTATAATTTTGAATATACAATGTTCTACAGTTATATGGAGATTCACCATAAATATCGTTGCATCTCGAACAGAGTGGGGCTCGGTGAATCGTGGAAGAACGGAGCGGCGCGGCGAACAATGAAGTGTATAATTGGTCGCGTTGAAATCGTGTCGTCATTAGTTTGATGACAAGAATTATTTCCGGTCGCTCTTTATTCAAAATATAATAATACGTCTTTGAGTTTGACGGAAAACTGCGATTTGTGTTATACAACCCGGCACACGTGAAAGACACACGTGGTACAGAACGTACAAAGCTAATTTAAAGGTAAACCGCACGCGAAGATATTTCATATCTCGTATGTCATCAGCTGTGGCGAAAGAGAAATTACGTTAAAATTCAATTAAAATAATATATATATATATATATATATATGTAGTGTAAACAATTATGTAATAATATTATAATAATATTAAACAGTTGATAACACCATAATAACATTACCTACTTAATGTATACGTTGATAAACAAGCAAAATAACTGCTGATTGAATAATTACAATTGGAATGCACATAATTACAGCAATCAAAATGTAATTATTTAAAGTATCAAATTAGTCGGTAGGATCTGGCGTGTCAGCGAAGGGGAAAATTGTAATATAGCAGTAAGAATAAGCAGGAATTATATTCATATCGAGAGAGAGAGAGAGAGAGAGAGAGAGAGGGAGAGAAAGAAGCGTCATTTATTGTGAGCTGCGGGATAAAATTCTCTTAAGCGCGGGAAACATTATATACACGTTACAACAATAATTAATTAGAAAAGGATTAATTACAAAGAAAGAGAAAAATAATAACGTCATAAAGAAAAGAAAAAATAAGAAAGAAAAGAAAAGAAAAAAGTAAAATTTAAAAACAAGAAAAAAATAAATAAAATGAAATAAAATTACAAGAATATAAAATTAAGGAAGAAAACACACACACACAAGATTAACATGAGCATAAAATATATATTTAAATAATAGATTATCCGGTGTCAGAGAAAAAGAGTGAGAAAAAGAAAGATCGCTTTTTTTTAAATTAATGTGTGGCTAAGAGACACTTTGTGGCTATTATTGATAAAAAAAAAAAAGAAAAAAAAACAGATTCGCCGAGTATCGGGTGTGGCGATTGGGTCTAACGATTGTGTGTAAAATATCCTCCGATATTGCGTGACACGCTTATTTTCGCGCCCTTGCGAGCGGAGGCATCTCATTATCTTTCCGTCCGCTTCCGTCTCAAGGATCCAAGGACGTCGTCGTCGTCATTCGCGCGCTATTGTGCATACGCGCATTATAATTTCTGGATGTATATACCGGTATGCGCGGCGGAGAGGGGAGGACGTGATATAGTCGGGCGCCTTATCTCCCGACGTTGGTTGTTGCACCGAGACTGCGTGTCAGTCTCTCTTGCGATGATTTGTGATTAATTTATGATGGTGTTGTTTTACTAGTACAGTCTCTCTTTCTATCTCTGAGAATCCTCTCGCTGGCGCGCGCTCGCCATCTGTTCGGAAAGCCACTTTGCAAGACAGCAGCTCTCGCGCTCCAGCTATGTTCTCGAAATAGTCAAGATCTGTTTTGATCTTGAATTCTCACGCGTTGGCGTGTGTATTCCTTCGCCGAGCATAAAGTTGTTTTCATTCCAACAGCCACTTCCATTAAGTGTTGATGCTGTAGTCGCGTAAGTCTAATGTCTTCGCTTTGTACGCGTTTGAGTTCTTTGAGGAAAAAAAAAAGTAAAGCTCTCTCTTTGCATTTGGATTACATCATTTTTTTTTTTTTTTTTCCAATCAGAATTCCACACCGGACCGGACCGAGTGACACAAGAACTCGTCGTATTTTTTTCCATCGTTACGTATGTTAGGGATTTTTCTTAGCAAACATTTTTTTTTTTTTTAATATATATACCTGTTCTTTGAGCGCAAGTATAAGCATTTTTTTGTCGCGTAACTTGTTTATTATAGCAGGTTATTTATGAATCTCGTGCTCGTTCTGCGCGATTAACTTCCGCGTGTTTTTTTTTTTTTTTTTGTTTTATTAAAGCGAGATTATCTGGAATTATTGCTAAACGCGATTTAAAAGAGCGCAAAAAATCTCTCGCCGCGCATTCCGCTATAATGTCAGTGTAAATTTGCTCTACTGATTCTCAACCAGGATACGTTCTCACTTCTATGTAGTAACGAGTAACGGCAATATACGGTCATTAACGACGAGGGCTCTGTGATTAATTAAGACGAACAAATTAGGTCATTAAGTGCGCGGTGCATTTTTTTTTTCCCTCCGCTACGAGATGACGCTGAACGGAAGTTCGTCGGGAGAGATGTCGACATCTTTACGAGATACAAAAGAGCAAAGATACTTCACAAAAATTCACGGAATTAGTTTAACGTATAAGATGATAAACGTTTCTGCGCACAGAGTTTGCGGCAGTTTATTTGCATTCGGTATCGCATAAAAGTTGAAGGCTTATCAAACTTCGCAAATCTTGACGCAAGCTTGACGCGAGACACGATACTGCCGACAGATCGAAACGACAACGGAGGAACAGAGATTGCGTGATCGGATACATCGCAATCCGATTATATTTATGATCCTCGTGATGCTCTTGTTCGGTGATTGTACATAATAAGTAGTATCGACGATATCCGCGGCACGTGTTCGCCTCGTGAACAGCTGCTGTAGCAGAATAATAGCAGAGATACACAGAGAGAGAAAAAGAGAGAGAGAGAAAGAGAGAGAGAAAACGAGAGGGGGAGAGAGAGAGAGAGAGATGTCATCCGCTTCTCGATACTTTGCACGAATATGTACGCTTCTTTGCTGTCAGAAAACCCAACAATGCAAGTAGGGTAGGTAGCGAGACAAGTCGCGCGCGTTTTCAATACAAAATACCTACAATATAAAATAGATACACGCGCAGAAATTGCATACCACTTGAACAATATTTCTCTCTCTCTCTCTCTCTCT
>NW_018020669.1:552232-555149 GCF_002006095.1 Pseudomyrmex gracilis | reverse complement strand
TCTCTCTCTCTCTCTCTCTCTCTCTCTCTCTCTCTCTCTCTCCGCGGTATAACATTCGCGATGTCGCAACAATGAGCTATTTAAAAATCCGAGATGTAAAAAGAAATATGCATTCACGTTCGATTGTAAGCGCGCAGCACATTCGGAATTTCCCCGATGGCTCATAAAAACCGACAGGTTTTCTTTCTTGCGTGAGAGCAAAAAACAAAAAACAAAAAAAAAATACCGAGATGAGGAATTACCAGTCTTATTGTTTGCGACAATGGACAGACACGATGTGTCACATCTTCGTCTTGATTGTGTCATGACCGTCGGGATCAAGAGAGACGACGAAGTATATATTTATAATATTGTCCTCTACGTTTAAAGAGAACGTCTATCATTTTCGAGGGCTCCCGACGTCTCCGCTTAGTCAATCACGCTTAGTGTGTCACGTGACATCGGAGGACGAAGTAATTTTTGTCAATAGTTACGCAACGTTCGCGCGTGAAAAAGACATCAGGGACATCGAGATTACGGTCGTTACATCTTCGAGATTTCGCGCACGAGGAGAAATGCGTTTGAAAAACTCCCCATTCAAAAAAATAAATCCCCACTTTTAGAAATAAAAGCAGTAAAAATTTTAACAATCGTCAACACAATTCTTTCACGTCGTGTAAAAAATATTAAGAGGATATTGTTTTAAAAAAGACAATAAACGTACCGCGCAAAGTACCTTTAAAAAAAAAAAAAAAAAAAAACGTACTCAGAATAAATTGGGAAATAAATCAAATCGTTTGAGAAGATTAGCTTTTCGCGCATTTTATTTTTGTGGCGGAGTGATTTATTATGTAATTTGCGGTGCGCGCGTTAGCGAGTAGACGGAAATCACAGATTAAACAGGAAAACGTCACACGCTGGATATAGGAAATATTATATACGTATATATTGAACGTACACACACGCACACACACACACTCCCGGCGTAATTCGTCTCTTACGCTTTTAGCGCTTGTCGGTTATCGATCAACAATATGAGCGACTTCAAGGAGGTACTGGAGATTGAAAAATACTCGCGTTTTATGACGGGCGAGGGTTGGTCGCCCGGTTAATCTTCTTTATAATTTCCGTCCGACACAAAAGGTTAATCGCGCGTGCGCACGCGCGCGCGCGAGCGAGCGTTGACAGAAGATGTATCTTCCAAGAGAGAGAGAGAGCTGCTGCCGATGCTCACAGAAGAAATATATTACGCTCTTGAGAACGCCGGAGATATAAATTGTTCATGCATTCTTGAACTTCCTGAATTTCTGCTGGATTTATATTACACGCCTGAGGGGCATTTCGCGAGTTTTATGTAACTTTAATACGCTACGTCGCAATTTGTTACATTAGAAATGACACTGGCCTTTTTTTTTTTTTACAATCACGGCGGTTCGAGACTTACATACGTGACGAAAGATCTACTTTGGAAGAAACGCGCGCGCGAGAGAGAGAGAGTTTTCTTTCATCGGGAGATCTGAAGCCTCGAGTTAAGACGTCATCTCGTATCGCGCGCTTCACGAGTGCCGTTATCAATAATGTATGACGTCGGAACTCTCTCATGAATATTTAAACGATCGTGCGGTCAATCGTTTCTAAATGCGTCGCGCGATATATATTATAGCTTTATATAATCTTGAGTTACATAAACTACAAAATAGAATATTATATCACTCAAAGTTATCGCGCGGGTTATTTTCTAATATTACGAGATGAGAAATTTTTCGAGAAGAGGTTGAGAGATTTTTGATCTGATATTAGATATATATGGCAATTTTTTTTTTTTTTTTTTTTTTATAAGATTATCTAACGAAGGAAAAGAAACTGAGAATGTGCGATATTACGCTTGTAATTATCGCTAAAACTACGTAAATTTTATAACCGCGAACGAGACGAATAAAACACGCTCAAAAAAAGAGAAAATATCGACGATATAACGGCGCTGATAACCGGATAGAAAACGAGGAGCGTAAAAATAAGTGAAATAGTTCATTATCGTGACCTTCTTTCATCCACTAGAAGGAGGAACTGGGCTATTTCTGACGGCAGCGAGCCCACATGCATCGGCACGATCGATAATTCGTCGTACCTCGCGGGACATTCATGTTTTTCGTCGTTGAGGCGTTAGGTGCATCGATCGTGTGTCTTCTAGCCAGGACATATTGTTCAGCTGTGCATCAGAGCGCGCGAATGCGTGCGTGCGTGCGTGAAATTCACGCATAGAAATGTAATAGCTTTTGTCCTCTCTTCACGCTGATTTTGTTTTTTTGTTTTTTTTTTTTTTGATTTTCTATTTTGCTGATTGTCAAAAATGGAACGTCCCGAAATTGGCGACGAAAGAAAATCTGGTTTACCTTGTTGTGGGGCTGAATTAGTGAGGCTGTCACTTTCGTGCGGTCATCTTCTTCGAAAGACAGAGAAAAAAAGAGGCGTTCTCGAGAGAGAGAAAGAGAAAGAGAGAGAGAGAGAGAGAGAGAGAGAGAGAGACAGAGAGAGAGAGAGAGAGAGAGATAAATCTATTTTTAAGACCTAAGAATTCGTCGTAACATATACATAAAGAAAGACAGCTCATCTCTGGGATTACGAGGATTTTCCACGAAAATGTTTCCGCGAAAGTAAATTAGTCAGTTTTCTTTTTTTTCGAGCTTACGAAAAGTTTCACGTATTCTTGGATTTCTTCTTTAATTGTGTATATACGTGCGGAACGACTACGTGCGTTCTTACCGCAAAATGTTTAGACATTTGGAGAATATGCTACTTTTCCGAACATATTATTGTTACATGTGTGTATCGGTTCATAATGTTGGCATAATATTATAGAAAAAATATTGGTTTTTTAGAAAATAAAAAGTCGAATATTAAATTTAGACAATAATGCAAATACGCGATGTGTATATAA
>NW_018020669.1:547972-551513 GCF_002006095.1 Pseudomyrmex gracilis | reverse complement strand
ATATATATATATATATATGTAATGGGTCTCTAGTTTATATAATCTTATATAATCTTTTCAATAATAATTTTTCCGAGTTACTTATAATAATAATAATAATAATAATAACAATTGAAACGCACACGCAGTGTTAACATGTTCGAGAAATTGCACACGTTATTGTTTATTTTATTTTTTTTTTTTTTTTTTTACACTGAGCCTAACTACATATTCGTTATCGAATAATTTATGAGGTTTTAATCCCAGAACAATGGATGGCGTGATGCCACCTTTTAGATTGTTAAACATTAATCACGTCGCACGTAACGTTTGCTTAATCACGCGCGATAATGAACGTCACCACTAATATTGGTCGCCGTTGTTAAAATCTTTTAAACCAAACAAGTTTGATTCATATTACGATGGAGTGAAGTTAATGCACAATATATATATATATATATATATAGTTGGATCACGCGCCCACAAAATATCATCTAGCGTTATAGAGTTGAACGACACGTGAGTCGTGTCACGTATTCTGTTTTTTTTTTTCTTTTTTATTTGAGCAATTATCACCGCAACTGACGCGCGAGAGAATCTCATAATTTCTCGACGAGTTTCCCAGACGTTATCAGAATTCTGTAACGCTTGTTATTAATATCTTTTCTCTCTTTTTGTTTGCCTTACACCTAGTGACGTTTATTTATCAATTGAATCACTTTAATTCCCGTGAGATGAAAGTGAAAAATACACGAGCAAAAAGGAAGTACGGTGATTACAATGAAATAATAAAAAAAAGAAAAAAAAACGAACAAGAGAAACAGGAAAGTTTCTCGACTTTGAGGAAAAAAGTCTTGTCTCGTTTTTCCAATGTAGAAACACGTCACTTTTCCGTAGCGTAGGTTATTTTCCGGCTATAGGATTAAAGCGGGGGCTTTCCTAATAATTCTCTTCCGAGAGTAAAGCTTCATCTTGAAACATCGGCGACAGCTTAAGAGATAAGTGGCTGTCCGCGTTTTCTTCTCCGCGCGCGAGTTCGTCTTATGTCCAAATTTATCTGCGGATCTCATTGCTGCCGAAATCTCCGAGAAGCAGAGCGAGTTTCCGGAAACAACTCCGAACAATGCGCCAAAGCGTGGCAGAAGTGGACGAAGACAATTTTAGATTTTTTTTTTTTTTTTTTTTTTTTTATTAATTTTTACACACGCGCGCGCGCGCGCGCGCGCGTCACGTACTCGACATTTAAATAAACAGTCGATTAAACCCATATGATGACTTGGTGATGAATTCCAATAAACAATTTGGCACGTGCGACTGGCGCGTGTTATCCGGCGCGTGTCAAATAGTACACGTGTCTATTGATAGTCCCTTACGGGAGCTAATAACGCTTCTGCGTCTCGAGTTCGGAGATTATTGCAGTGGAGTATGAATTAGAGATTTGCTTCCGAAATTGTCTTCCCTGCGATATATTGCGCAACGTAATCGTCATTGATTTCCTTTGAGAAGTTTCAATTAACGAGAGGATCTCTGAAAACCCACGCGTGGCTACGCGAAGTACTCTCTCTCTCTCTCTCTCTCTCTTTCTCTCTCTCTCACTCTTTCTCTTTCTGCTAAGGACATATTGGAGTTCGTCTCGCGTAGTACACAATTAGATCGAACACAGTCGCTCCCGATTTCAATGAATTTAAATTTATCCCCGAGAAGATCTAGACGAGTGTTCTTTTGCGACGAATCAGCATCGAGACCTCTCGCGACATGTAAATAAGATTAAATTTAAAATTTTAGAGCACAAGGATATATAGATATACAATCTTCAAGCTGATCTCTCTCTCTCTCCGTGACACGAAATTTTGATACAAGCCTAATTAAGGTCGAAACCTCTGTCATCGCAACTTGAAGGTTGTCGGACTTTATTTTATACTCAACATCGACTCTCGATAACCTTAATTAAGTACCTTTTCTTGTTCCCTTCCCGCGTCATTATATATAGATAAAACTATAATCTGAAAACAAATAGCGAATTGTGTTCCGCAGTCAGCTTAGGTAAATCGGGTTAATGACTGTACACGCACACAGATATATATATATATAATTATAAATAATTAAAAAATTCATATCCGCTTACATGAGAGAGAACAAGTGCGGGATGCGACTTGTAGTATGCGCACTTGTGCACGTATATCACAACTCGGCCCGGTGCATTCTCTCTCTGCTCTCTCCCACTCGCGCCGCCCGGCTCTCTCTGTTCGCCAACACGCCGAGAGAAGTGGAGAGAGACATCGGCACGCGTGCAACGGAGAGATGGAAAACGGGCGCGAGACGGGGACAGCGAGACCCGACAGGCGGAGCGGTGCCCGCTGCCAAGATAAAAAGCCACGGTCGGCGCGATTCAGGCACGTAGACCACGTTTTGCAGTCGGGCGGCTAGGCGGATAAAGCCAACTCTGCCGCTCGCAGGCAGCTCAATACGAGAAGTGGCGAGAATACGTACGCGAGGTCGGTGAATCAGAAAGTGCTCTCATCCGTGACTCTCCGCGTCACGCTCCGGGGACTCGGTATCATCATCAACAGTCGACGAACCCCGCGAGAATCCGGGAGTCTGGAAATTGGAGCAGTTCGCATGAAATTCACGCGACGCGCGTTTATTATTGTGTACCGTACAAATTAGTTTTGCCTCACGTGACAATTGCTCGCTCGAGAAAGTAAGAAGGAAACTGGAACCGCGAATTGATCAACGATTCGATTTACATGTCATCACGCGTTCGGAGATTATATAATCGGGATAATCTCTTTCTTTCTCTCCTTTGTGAGTCAATCAGCGAGACGTGTTTTTTTTTTTATTTGTACAACCGTCGCGGTCTGAAACGCGACGGTCAGTGACCGGAAGACTCTTCCGCGCGGACTTTCCTTTTGCGATTTGTGAGAGAGAGAGAGATAATTCTCCAGTGTGTTTCGGAGCGGTTGCAGTCGCAGTTTTGTTTGCAACTCGCGCAGAATGATGCCCGCGCAGAACGGCGAGGTGGAAATGGACGCCGTGGACGAGTCCGTTAGGTACTTCAATTACCTAAGGACACTGGCGGATCTCACGGCCATAGCCAGCATCATGGCGGTGCAGGTAATTTGGAAGATTATGTTTGATCTCGTCGTCGGCGATTACCGCGCGCGGGAGATGATGCGCGAGCGGGAGAGTCGCAAATTGACTCTCCCGAACGCGCGTATATTAAACTTCGCGTGCGAGTGTGCGTCGCGAGATTGCTCCGCAATCGCAAACAAAGTTACTACCGACGGACGGCGTAAATGAAACTGCGTTGAACGTGCGTTTTTTTGATTAAGATAAACAATAAGTTTCAACGATCCAACCATTTTATATAATCTAGTTTTTTTTTTTTGCGCGCGCAACAAAATGAAATAATAATAACTTTTTATTCCGCACGCGACATACATCTGATATACTAAACTATAATTTATTATGTGAATTTAAGAATTGAAATTTCAATTCAAAAAACACTCACTTGTAAGAATGTTTACAAGTAGAATTCGTTACGTGTATATATATATATATA